>NC_134353.1:3343609-3643609 GCF_048569485.1 Anomaloglossus baeobatrachus | reverse complement strand
TATGGCCAGAGAATTAGAAACAAGGCACTCTCAAATGGTGATACAAACGAAGAAGTTATTCCATAAGTCTTAAAGCAACATGTGATGTTTCGCCCAAGTGGCCTTCATCAGACACTTGTTATTAAGACTGTCAGGGTAGTGGTAAACGCAGTGGTATCCACCACTATGCTGCATGCAGCATAGTGGTTGATACCACTGCCTTTACCACTTAATAACAAGTCTTAATAACAAGCGTCTGATGAAGGCCACCTGACCGAAACATCACATGTTGCTTTAAGACTTATGGAATAAATTCTTCATTTGTATCACCATTTGAGAGTGCCTTGTTTCTAATTCTCTGTGTGGGGAAATTGGCCATGTCCCTGCAGACTGTCGGGACGTCAGGTGCAACCTCTGTGGTAAGATGGGCCATCCTCACAGGGACTGTCCAGACGCCTGGCACAACATCTGCAGAGCCTTCCCTGATGAAGATGTGATGGCAGGGGCAGAGGTTGAGGAGGTAGATGAGGTGGTGGCAGGGGCACAGGAGGAGGATGTAATGTCAGGAGAGATACCGACCAACTCAGATGCCCACCAGGAGTCCACACATGTGACACCGGAGCAGCAGGGTACAGCGGTTACTAAGGGGAACATGGAGGTTGTCCCTCAGGTCCAGCAGCCTCAGGTAGGCCCCTCTTCAGCATCACTCTTTGTATCTGAGGACTGGAGCGTTAAGCACAATAAGAGGAAGAAGAAAAACGCGTCCTCTCGTAAACCTGAGGCAGAATATGACACTGGTCAGAGTGCTAGCAAGAAAGTCCAGGGTTCTGCAGAAGTGATGGTTGTGTCTGACAGGTATGGGGTGTTATCAGAGTCTACTGTAATGATAAGGACTATGAGAATGACTTGAGTAAAATTGATGCTGAATGCGACAGGGACGTATAGGACCATCCCCCACCAAATAGGAAGCCCTTATCTGTAGACTCTCAGGTAGAGACTGACATGGACACCAGTGGTGGACAGAACATCTTTGATTCATGATGATGGCTGTTACTCTGCTCCTTTTATACTGTGTTTTGATGGCCGGGTTCTCATTAACACTAACCTCGAGTAACATGAATAACATTAAGGTGAGGAGGACGAGACATCTATATGTACATCTCAGATACCTGGGCACTGATGTCATCTTCCTGCAGGAGACACGACTGACATTTCTGGGGCTTATGAGGGAGGCTAAGAGTGAATAGCGGTCCGTCGTCATTCTGGTCAATGGCTGTGGAGCCTTAAGGGTGCTTTACACGCTGCGACATCGCTAGCGATATATCGTCGGGGTCACGTCGTTAGTGACGCACATCCGGCGTCGTTAGCGACATTGCAGCATGTGACACCAATGAGCGACGATCAACGAGCGCAAAAACTTGAAAAATCGTTGCTCGTTGACACGTCATTCATTTCCTTAATATCGTTGCTGCTGCAGGTCCGATGTTGTTCCTCGTTCCTGCGGCAGCACACATCGCTATGTGTGACACCGCTGGAACGACGAACATCTCCTTACCTACGTCCACCGGCAATGCGGAAGGAAGGAGGTTGGTGGGATGTTACGTCCCGCTCATCTCCGCCCCTCCGCTTCTATTGGACGGCTGCCGTCTGACGTCGCTGTGACGCCGCACGAACCGCCCCCTTAGAAGGTAGGCGGTTCGCGGCCAGAGCGACGTCGCAGGGAAGGTAAGTCCATGTGACGGGTGTAAGCGATGTGCGCCACGGGCAGCGATGTGCCTGTGACGCACAACCGACGGGGACGGGTACGCTCACTAGCGATATTGCAGCGTGTAAAGTACCCTTTACGCCGAGGTTCGCTGTTCTGTTTAATAACCATGATGTGACTGTACATAGGATGACAGAGGTGGTAATGGGGAGGTGTCTGGTTCTGGAAGTCACTATCCATGATAGGCGACTCCGGCTTATTAACATCTATGGGCCACAGACGGTGACTCACAGGATCCAGCTTTATGACGGCAAGCCTTACCTAGTCACTTCTCTTCCAGTGGTGATGTCGGGGGACTTTAATGCAATACTGACATCAAGTGACAGTTCCTCAGGAAGGACAGTGACCACCAGGGATGGTAAGGTCCTACAGAACATCATAACACAGGCAGGACTGACCGACGCCTTCACACAGGGAGGTCGGCAGCCTAAGTTTACATATTCTTGTTCCTACAGAAGCAGTAGGATAGATTTTGTGTTTGTGAGTCCTACTGAGGCTGTCGGCGCCCTGAGAAGATCGTCCCTTACTCTGATCACCTAGCTTTGTGCTTGTGCCTAGGGGTCTCTATCCGTTTGAACATTGGAAGAGGGTTGTGGAAGCTTAATTCCAGTCTCCTGGATAATGTTTATGCCTAGAGTTGTGTCCACACCCTTATGGAGCTTCATCTAGACAGGGCTGACTCTATGACAACATGACCGACTGGTGGGAGTACGTCAAGGAGGATATCAGATCCTTCTTACAGAGACTGTCAGTAAAGGCCCAGTCACACACAACGACTTACCAGCGATCTCCAAAACGATACGACCTGATAAGGATCTCTGGTAAGTCGCTTGTGAGATGTCACACTGTCAGACCTTACCAATGACACAGTAACGATTAGCGACCTGTATAACGATCTCGGCGGGCATTGGGACCGTGTTAGGAGGTCGTTGGTAGGCGTCAAACACAGCGATGCGTCCTGCCCAGCAGGACATTGCCTTTGAAGAAAATGATCTGGACCATTCGTCAACGACTAGCGATCTCACAGCAGGGGCCTGATCGCTGGTAGGTGTCATACATAATGAGATCGCTGGCAAGATCGTTGCTGTGTCACAGAAACGGTGACTCAGCAGCGATCTCGTTGTGTGTGACGGGACCTTTAATAAAGGAAGGAATAAGTACAGCCAGTCCTAAAGCTGGGTTCACACATAGCGACAGCAACGTCGCTGTTACGTCACCATTTTCTGTGACGTAGCAGCGACCTTGTAAGTCGCTGTTATGATCGCTGCTTAGCTGTCAAACACAGCAGAAGCAGCAGCGATCATAACGACGCTACATGTGCAGAGAGCAGGGAGCCGCGCTTAGCGCTGGCTCCCTGCTCTCCTTGCTACAGTATACATCGGGTTAATTACCCGATGTGTACTGCAGCTACATGCTCTCCTAGCTACAGTACACATTGGGTTAATTACCTGATGTGTACTGCAGCTACATGTGCACAGAGCAGGAGCCAGCACTGGCAGCGAGAGCGGCGGACGCTGGTAACGAAGGTAAATATCGGGTAACCAGGGAAAGGTCTTCCCTTGGTTACCCGATGTTTATCCTGGTTACAGCTTACCGCAGCTGCCAGACGCCGGCTCCTGCTCGCTTCATTTCGTCGCTCTCTCGCTGTCACACACAGCGATGTGTGCGTCACAGCGGGAGAGCGACGACCAAAAAATGAAGCTGGACATTCAGCAACGACTGGCGACCTCACAGCAGGGGCCAGGTCGTTGCTGGATGCCACACACAGCGACAGGACGTTGCTGCAACGTCACAGAAACTGGTGACGTAGCAGCGACGTCGTTGTCGTTGTGTGTGACACCACCTTAAGGCTGCGTAAAGAATTGGAGTCATTGTATTCAACGGGTGGTGATGACAAAGTAAAGATTAACCGGCTGAAATCTGAGATAAGGCAGTATCAGTACAGTAGGTACACCTCCCTGGTTCTTGAATGAGATTATGGGTCCTTAGGGGCTTCTGCTCTGTCACAAACCACCGGGGGGGTCACCCAGGAATCCCCCGCGCTGGCTACCAGTACGTCACAATCGGGGGGTAACAAGTGGGGGCCACCCCTCCTTTATACCTCCCGACCGACAGACAGAGCACGTGACGCGCTCTCTAGCGCCCCTCTTATAGTCAGGCCAATTATGGAATTGCCCGACAATAAGCAAGGAGGCCGCTATACTACTTATGCCGATTATTGAAGGGTCCCCGGTGAGAGTAAGGTATATATTCCCCCGACCTCCGCGGGCGGAATATATAAAATCTCCCCGAATCTCACTGGCCTCCCCACAATAATCCTTGGCACAATTCGCTGCCACCAACCGATTTACGGTAACTATTAGCCGAACACACAGACGTGGGATTCAAGATCGAGATAACAGAACAGCCCAAGATTAATTATATAATTTAATCAGCCTAAAGCACACTAGAAACTACAATATATACAATAGGGAATCTACAGAATATACATATGTCAGAGTACAGTTACAGATAAAGCATGATTTACAAACAGGTATGCAATTCAATCAGTTACCTTGTGCGTCTGGCCACAGGGGGGCGCTGTAGACCAGGTTTCTAGGAACTCCCACAGATGTTTCCTGCACGTGACCCCCAGCGAAAGAACACTGGAAAATGGCCGAAGTAGGGTTATCAACCTGGGCAAATCCAGGTCCCCTCCTACCTTCGTGACCTCAGAGGGAGCACTGCTCCACCCCTGGCTGGAGTTATGGACAAAATCCACAACATGGAATATGGCCATAACTTGGCCTGGGAGCGTCGTAGGCGGACGCCAATGCTCTCATTGTGACAGTTATGAATTTAGCTACAGAATGAGAGGTTTCATGACTTGTCTACTAGTTCCACATTGGCTGATATCACGCCTGGGGTATTTCCCAAGCTCCCGCTCCCATAAAAAAGGTGTGCCAGCATCGTCCGCATGCGAAAACACCATTTTTATGGTTGCCGTATTTATCGGAAATATGGCTTGCGAGATATGAACCATTTTTTACTGGAGTCGTTCTGTCTGGCTAGTTCCAGAGCCTTATAATGAGATACAACTCTTGTTACAGGGTGACGGCAGGGAGTCATCCTGTGTCCTTTGTTCCCACATCACCTAATTTCCATATCACAGGAGATGGCCATGAATGGGTTGCTAAACAAGTTGTGTGAAGGAAAGGGGGGGTGACACCTGGAGAGGGCTTCCTGACATAACTTGAATATCATGATTTATCGTCATATCTCCGGATTTACCTCACACCTCCCCCCTTTTGAGGGCGCTAGGGGGCAGCACACTCCGGTGTTCCCCCGTGCGCCCGTCCGCGACCTCTCCTTGTCGGGACAGCCCGTCTGCGTTACCGTGGTCACGGCCCCTTTTGTGGCGAATGGTGAAGTTGTATTGCTGGAGCGCAAGGCTCCATCGCAACAATCGCCCATTCGTCCCAGAGACGGTGTGCAACCAGCTGAGGGGATTGTGGTCCGTCTCCACGATGAAGTGGCGCCCGTATAGATAGGGTTGCAGACGCTGCAGGGCCCACACTATGGCCAGGCACTCCTTCTCCATTGTGGAATAGGCCACTTCCCTCGGTAACAGCTTCCGGCTCAGGTACAAGACTGGGTGCTCTTGGCTCGCAGAGTCCACCTGGCTGAGCACCGCACCGAGGCCGAAGTCACTGGCGTCGGTCTGTACTACAAACGGCCGCGTGAAGTCGGCTGCCTGTAGCACGGGCGGGCTGGACAGGGCGTCCTTTAGGGCCCGGAAGGCTGTCTCGCAGTCCATTGTCCAATCGACTGCAGAGGGCAGCTTCTTCTTGGTGAGGTCCGTCAAGGGCTTTGCCAGGCTACTATAGCATGGAACAAACCTCCTATAGTACCCAGCGGTCCCCAAGAAGGACATCACCTGCTTCTTGGTCCTGGGGGTGGGCCAGGATGCGATGGCCTCCACTTTCTCAGGCTCGGGCTTCAGTGTTCTCCCGCCTACCCGGTGACCGAGGTACTGGACCTCGCTCATGGCCAGCTGACACTTTCCCGGCTTGATGGTCAAACCTGCCCGGTGGATCCGCCTGAGCACCTGTGCTAGATGCTCTAGGTGGTCCTCCCAGGTGGGACTGAAGACGGCAATGTCATCTAGGTACGCGGCCGCGTACCCTTCAAGTCCCTTGAGCAGGGTGTTGACCATCCGCTGGAAAGTGGCAGGGGCATTCCTCATCCCGAATGGCATCACCGTGGACTCGTATAGTCCAAATGGGGTAATAAAGGCAGAGCGTTCCCTGGCCTTGCGAGTCAGGGGGATCTGCCAATATCCCCGGCTCAGGTCCATGATGGTCAGGTACTGAGCCCCGGCCAACTGATCGAGCAGGTCATCGATGCGTGGCATTGGGTACGCATCGGCGACCGTGACAGCATTGAGCCCCCTGTAGTCCACGCAGAACCGAGTGGTTCGGTCCTTCTTAGGGACGAGGACTACAGGCGAGGCCCAAGCGCTGTTGGATGCCTGGATCACCCCCAGCTTCAGCATCTCGTCAATCTCCTGGCGCATGTGTTGCTGCACCTCCAGGGAGACCCGATATGCTGAACGCCGGATCGGGGGATGATCCCCAGTGTCCACGTGATGGACAGCCAAGTCAGTCCTTCCGGGCTGGTTGGTAAACAACCCCCGGAAGGGGTGTAGGGTGGCCCACAGCTGGGACCGTTGGTCCTCCAAGAGCTGGTGGCCAACCTCCACATCCTCAATGGATCCGCCTGCCCTAACCTGGGCTAGCATATCCAAGAGGGTTTCCGCTTCTCCCTCCTCGGGCAGGTTGCACACGGGGAGCGCACATGCCTCCCGCTCATGATGTGCCTTCATCATGTTCACATGGAAGGGCTTCCGCCTTCCACGGGCAGGGTCCAGGGTGACCAGGTACGTTAGAGGGTTGAGCTGCTGGTACACGAGGTATGGGCCTTCCCAGGCTGCCTGAAGCTTGTCCTGTGGTACGGGGACCAGTACCCACACCTTTTGACCCACTTGGTAGGTCCTCTCACAAGCGTTCTGGTCGTACCAACGCTTCTGATCGGCCTGGGCTTGAGCCATATTGTCGTGTACCAGTTGCGTCAAGGCCTGCATTTTGTCCCGGAAGCGCATGACATACTCGATAACCGACACTCCAGGGGTGGCCAAATCCCCTTCCCAAGCCTCTTTCACCAGAGCCAGGGGGCCCCGCACACGTCGCCCGTACAGGAGCTCAAACGGTGAGAATCCTGTTGAGGCCTGTGGAACCTCCCGGTAAGCAAATAACAGGTGTGGGAGATACCGCTCCCAGTCACGCCCATGGGAGTCGACCAACATCTTAAGCATCTGCTTTAAGGTGCCATTGAACCGCTCGCACAGGCCATTAGTCTGTGGATGGTACGGGCTGGCCACCAGATGTCGCACCTGGACTTGCTTACAGAGGGCCTCCATCAGCTGGGACATGAATTGGGTCCCCCGGTCAGTGAGCATTTCCTGGGGAAAACCCACTCGGGAGAAAATCTCCAGCAATGCGGTGGCCACCTTGTCAGCCCGAATGGACGACAAGGCCACTGCTTCTGGGTACCGGGTGGCATAGTCCACTACCGTCAGTATGAAGCGTTTCCCGGAGCTGCTGGGGATGGCCAGCGGGCCGACCAGATCCACAGCCACCCTCCTGAAAGGCTCATCGATGATTGGCAGAGATACCAGTGGGGCTTTGGGGCGTGGCCCCGCCTTCCCCACTCTCTGACAGGTTTCACACGAACGGCAGTAGGCAGCCACATCGGCCCCCATTTTTGGCCAGTAGAAATGCTGGTTTAACCTGGCCTTGGTCTTAGCGATCCCTAGGTGTCCGGCCATCGGAATCTCATGTGCGATCCGCAACAACTCCGTCCGGAACGGATAGGGTACCACCAACTGTCGGTCCCTGGGCCACGCCTCCGGTGAACCCTGCTGGACCGTGGCCCGGTACAGCCGTCCTTGGTCCCAGACCACTCGCTCCGGGTCCGAGTCCGAGGGAGGCTGTGCCGCCTGCTCCTTAAGAGCTTTCAGGCTGTCGTCAGCTTCTAACGCTGCCTGAAACCCCTGACTAGATGTGGCCAGAATCGACGAGACTGTCACATCTTCAGTCAGTACCCCGGGACCTGTGTCCTGGCCTCCACCTGACTCGGCTGCCACTTGGTCAGAAGGGGAAGAGCTATCGGACCTCCGGGAGGCCCCTTGGCTTCCAGCACTCCCACTGCGGGTGACAGCGGCCACAGCCGCTGCGACCGTGGGTCGTGCCTGCTCCTCCTCCGTTCCTGACCAAGTCGCCGGTTCAGGCAGACCTACCTGGCTTCCTGACACCCCGGTTGTGGGGGAACCATGCACCGAGATCTTACCTGGGAGCACTTCCGCTCCTGGACCGGCCCCAATCTCACCTGCCTGTTCCCCTCCTGCAGCAACAGAACCCCGCTGTGAAATCTCTGGGGACCCCACATTTGCTGTGGTAGCCCCCACCCCACACACTGGTCCTCCCCCTGCAGCACCCTGCTCTCTGCTTATCCCTGCAGAGGGCAGCAGATCCCAGCTCACAGGCTGATTACTTGTAGAGGCATTGTCACACCTTTCTCTGACCCCCTCCCCTGTCACAGCTGCAGCTGAGTGTGTGTCTATGGTGTCTATGCAAGCAGAAATATCAGAGTTCACTCCCTCCTCCCTTACATCATTCATAGATAACACATTAACATTGTCCGGAGGCATGTCAGTACTGGCTGAAGGTTCAGCCCTTGGTTGGGGCCCAAACTGGGAGGTTATCTGCCCCAAATCTGTCCCAAGTAGCACGTTTGCAGGGATCCGATCAGTTACCCCCACCTCCCTCACCCCTCGCCCTGCGCCCCAGTCCACATAAATGTCAGCAACAGGCAGCGCCGGGTCAGTGCCTCCAATCCCGGAGACAGCGAGGGTTTTTCCAGGGATCAAGTCTTGGGGGGACACCATCTCAGGCCGCACCAGAGTCACCTCCGAGGCGCTGTCTCGCAGTCCTATGGTCACAGACCGGCCGACGGTGACAGGTTGGAAGCTGTCCAGGGACCTACCACCACCCCCACCCACACAATACACCTTGGGCGGCCCTTGGGACGGGGACAGAGCCGGGGCCTTGGGACGCTGAGGGCACATGGCCTTGAAGTGTCCAGGTAGGTTGCACTGGTGGCACCGTCTTGGCTCTGCCACGGGCCTGGAGAGGGGAGTTGAGGGGGACACCCCCTGCAGTCTAGGGGCAGGTGGGGCAGTCGCAGAGTTCATCTTACCCCCTCTCCAGGTGCTGCTGGTGGCTGCTCTCCTGGCTTCAGGAGCCCGATTGTTGGTGTAGTCATCGGCCAGGGCAGCTGTAGCCGTGGACCCCTTTGGCTTCTGGTCTCGGATGAACTGGCGGAGATCCTCAGGGCAGTTCCACAAGAGTTGCTCCGTGATGACCAAGTCCAGGATCTCTGGTCCGGTGGAGCCATGCTACCTAGGGCTCACTTACTAATATTATAATTACAATAGCCCCTTCCCTCACCAGCTGGTTTGAACACCTCTTGTCCTCTTACTCACCTCACGTGACTAATTAAAGACTTTCTTTAGATATAAGAGTTATTATGCTCTGTTCTTTGAGCATTTTTAATACAATACCATAATAAATATTGCTGGTTTTAGGAGTTTTTTCTTTTGGTTTTTCTCCGGTGGAAAGCTGCAGGCCTTGGGTCCAGTGGTCGGCAGCTCGGGCAAGTGCCCGCCGGTGGTCAGCCCAGGAGTCCTTTGGTCCCTTCTGCAGGGTCCGGAACTTCTTGCGGTAGGACTCCGGAGTGAGGTTGTACTGTTGGATCAGGGCCCGCTTGATGGTGTCGTAGCCCTGATCTGCCTCAGCAGGCAAGTCCCCAAGGATATCCAGGGCCTTACCCCTTAAACGGGGGGTCAGGTATTTGGCCCACTGGTCCTTGTCCAGATGGTGCTGCAAGCAAGTCCGTTCAAAAGCAGTCAAGAAAGAGTCCAAGTCTCCATCCTTCTCCAGCACTGGGAAGTCCTCAACACGGACCTTTGGAAGTTTGGTGCCTTGAAGGTCACGTGTGGCTGATGAGGGCCGGAGCTGAGCTAGCTGCAGCTGGTAGTCACGCTCTGCCTGGCGCTCTTCACGCGCTGCCTGCCGCTCCGCAGCCTCAGCCTCACGCGCTGCTTGCCGCTCTGCCCTGCGCTCTGCCAGGAGTCCCTTGTAGCCCTCCTGGTCTCCAGCCTGGAGAAGGGCCATAGCCATTTGAAGAAGGCTATCCGAGCCTCCCAGGCTCGGTGGAATGGCACGTGGTGATCTGCGGCCCGCTGCGGAGCCTGGTGGTTCACTGTCCATTGCAGAGCGGAGGGCTGGCATCTGGCTCGTTGAGGACCCTTGGGTGAGCTGCTCCTCATCTTGTCCATAATTGCCAGCTTGTGCGCTGTCCTCTGCAGAACGGTTTTCTGGCGTCGAGCTCCTGGAGGACTCGTGGACAACCTCCTCATCGTCTCTGGCCTTAGCATCGGCCATTCCTTTGGCTTTGCTCCTGGTGCTCTCAGCCATTCTTGCAGACTTTTGGTCACTGACACAGAACTGACACCTGATGCCTCCACACACCTTACAGTATCTGCACTCTGACACTCTAGTGTTGAGCTAGTCTGAAGACCCCAGCAGCCACAGCTGCTGCAGGCAGTCTTTAGTGTCTGGGAGTATGGGTCTCACACTCACACACACTATTATCTCGATCCCACCGCTATGCCACCAATATGTCACAAACCACGGGGGGGGTCACCCAGGAATCCCCCGCGCTGGCTACCAGTACGTCACAATCGGGGGGTAACAAGTGGGGGCCACCCCTCCTTTATACCTCCCGACCGACAGACAGAGCACGTGACGCGCTCTCTAGCGCCCCTCTTATAGTCAGGCCAATTATGGAATTGCCCGACAATAAGCAAGGAGGCCGCTATACTACTTATGCCGATTATTGAAGGGTCCCCGGTGAGAGTAAGGTATATATTCCCCCGACCTCCGCGGGCGGAATATATAAAATCTCCCCGAATCTCACTGGCCTCCCCACAATAATCCTTGGCACAATTCGCTGCCACCAACCGATTTACGGTAACTATTAGCCGAACACACAGACGTGGGATTCAAGATCGAGATAACAGAACAGCCCAAGATTAATTATATAATTTAATCAGCCTAAAGCACACTAGAAACTACAATATATACAATAGGGAATCTACAGAATATACATATGTCAGAGTACAGTTACAGATAAAGCATGATTTACAAACAGGTATGCAATTCAATCAGTTACCTTGTGCGTCTGGCCACAGGGGGGCGCTGTAGACCAGGTTTCTAGGAACTCCCACAGATGTTTCCTGCACGTGACCCCCAGCGAAAGAACACTGGAAAATGGCCGAAGTAGGGTTATCAACCTGGGCAAATCCAGGTCCCCTCCTACCTTCGTGACCTCAGAGGGAGCACTGCTCCACCCCTGGCTGGAGTTATGGACAAAATCCACAACATGGAATATGGCCATAACTTGGCCTGGGAGCGTCGTAGGCGGACGCCAATGCTCTCATTGTGACAGTTATGAATTTAGCTACAGAATGAGAGGTTTCATGACTTGTCTACTAGTTCCACATTGGCTGATATCACGCCTGGGGTATTTCCCAAGCTCCCGCTCCCATAAAAAAGGTGTGCCAGCATCGTCCGCATGCGAAAACACCATTTTTATGGTTGCCGTATTTATCGGAAATATGGCTTGCGAGATATGAACCATTTTTTACTGGAGTCGTTCTGTCTGGCTAGTTCCAGAGCCTTATAATGAGATACAACTCTTGTTACAGGGTGACGGCAGGGAGTCATCCTGTGTCCTTTGTTCCCACATCACCTAATTTCCATATCACAGGAGATGGCCATGAATGGGTTGCTAAACAAGTTGTGTGAAGGAAAGGGGGGGTGACACCTGGAGAGGGCTTCCTGACATAACTTGAATATCATGATTTATCGTCATATCTCCGGATTTACCTCACATGCTCCATTTGAGAATTGCAGGGAGAGGGTGGCCAACAAAATGGTCACAGGTCTCACTGATTCCCAGGGTGTATTGCAGGATTCACGGGAGGGTATCCTGGGGGTGGTGAGATCTTACTATGCTGACTTGATTCAGAGGAAGGTTTTGGATAGAGATAAGATGGCTCAATTCTTGGAGGCAACTCCAGTGCCTGATACTAATGATCTGGACTTTTCTCCTTTGACAGCAGAATTAACGGTGGAGGAAGTTAAGGAGGCTATTGATAAATTATATCTGAAGAAGGCACCAGGTCCAGATGGTATTACAGCAGAGTTTTATAAGAAATAAGGAGACCTGGCTGCAATCTTTGTGGATGTGTATAGAAATGTTTCCATCCATGAGAGTCTTCTCGTTAATTCTGCTGTCTAAAGGTAAAGAGCCGAGCGACATCAAGAACTGGAGGCCGATTGCCCTCCTGAATGTGGACAGGAAGATTCTGGGAAAGATTCTCTTTTCTAGATTAGTCTGTTTGTCTCAGGTACTGTTGGCAGGCTCTCAGTTTGACACAGTAAAAGGGCGGAACATCTCTGGAGCAGTCATCTCGATACGGGAGATGTTCGAGAGATGTAAAGCTCAGCGGTGTGGGAGATATGTAGTCAGTCTGGACCAGGCTAAAGCCTTTGACAGGGTTGATCATGACTATCTGTGGGCGACTTTGTCAAAGTACGGTATTCCAGGAAAATTTGTGGATTGGCTGAAGACATTGTACAGAGGGGCGGTGAGCTTTCCTCTGATTAATGGTTGGCAGGGTGGCACTTTTGGAGTTGAGGCAGAGGTGAGACAGGGCTGCCCATTGAGTCCACTCCTGTATGGTTTTTGCCCTAGACCCGTTTCTGAGGTCACTGCAGGAGTGCGATTTTCAGGGGGTGTCGGTCCCCCACTGCTTGCCTCTGAATGTTGTTGCATATGCGGATGATGTGACGTTGGTGATTTCCAATCCCCGTAAGGTGCAGATGTTATCTGCGTCCATCAGAGGGGATTGGAAATCACTCAGAGGGCTCCGGGTCTCTGGTCAACCTTGAGAAGAGTAAAGCTCTGTGGACATTAGACACTGATCCCGGCTTTGATCTGCCGCAGTTTGCCAATGCCTCCACCCATATTAAGATCCTAGGGGTCATATTCGGAGGAGAAATTGGAAACCGGAAATGTGAAGGTTCAGCGATGGAAGAACTGGAGGCTGACCTACAGAGAAAGGGTCACTATGTTGAAGACTTACCTGGTCCCCGTGTTTTTGTATGTCTGTCATTTTCCCTTTGCCAGAGCCTTTCTCAGCGAGGCTCTTCAGCCTGTTCTTCCAGCTCTTGTGGGGGAATAGGCTGAACCTAATAAAGAGGGGAGTAACGTACTTACAGCGGAGAGAGGGTGGGTTGGATATGTTGAATCCAAGGGTTTTCTTTGACTCCTTGTTTCTGAAGGTGAATTTTGGGAACATGGACTCAAACAGCAGCTCCCTGTGGGTGAATAGTATCAGGTACTGGATATTGCCTTTTGCTGAGTCTTGGGTGCGAGGCGGCAGTCTCAAGAGGAGGAGATGGACGGGTGACCACCTCCCCCAGTATCTGGACTATGGTCTGAAGTGTGTCAGGAAGTGGGGACTGCAGAGGTCTTACATTGAGAGCACCACGAGAAGAGACCTGTATGCTCGGATATGTGGGACTTTCTCCCATTCTCCACTGGCCCTGAGGGACTGTGTCACGACCACCCTTCAGGACAGTCTCAGGTTCCTAAACGGGAGACGACTTCCTTCCAAACTCTTCGATATTACTTGGCTTTCACTCCATAGTCGGCTCTTTGTCCGGGGGAATCTGAAGTTTCTGAGCGTCTCTGATCGGACCTGTCCCCTTGGTTGTCGGCAGGAGGAGACTATGGATCACTTTATATGTGATTGCTGGGGAGGAAGGAAGATCCGGGAGGAAGTGTCCGATCGTCTCCAAATCCCCAGACTGCGGACCCTAAAGTATCCTGACATAGTGTACGGTGTCCCCTCTAATGTCAGTAATATCGACAGAGAGACCATGTATATCATAATTAGTGTCATCAAGTACTACCACTGGCACATGAGGACCCGGCTATCGCTGCACAATGAGCCACGTGATCACACCGCTGCGGCCGATCAAGTTATATCGGAGCTTAGGTGGATAAAAGCCATAGAAATTGGAAGGAGTCAGAGGAACGCAACATCATGGAGGAATGTGAGGTTCAGTTAGGAGATAGGAGGGTGTGTTGTTTGTTTGTTTTTTTCCCCTCTCTCCGCTAACGGTGAACCTTTTCATTTATTTATGTATGTAATGTGATTATTTAGTACTTTCATATCTGTGACTGCAGAATGCAGCGATTTGTGTTTTGTTATTGGGCAATTTTGTGTTTTTATAATTGTATTTATGTGTTTTATCATAAAAATTGCCGCAATGTACAAAAATATAACTACTATAATACTGCCCCTATATACAAGAATATAACTACTATAATACTGCCCCCTATGTACAAGAATATAACTAAACAACTATAATGCTGCCCCCTATGTACAGGAATATAACTACTATAATACTGCCCCCTATGTACAGGAATATAACTACTATAATACTGCCTCTATGTACAAGAATATAACTACTATATTACTGCCCCTATATACAAGAATATAACTACTATAATACTGCCTCTATGTACAAGAATATAACTACTATAATGCTGCTCCTATGTACAAGAATATAACTACTATAATACGGCTCCTATGTACAAGAATATAACTACTATAATACTGCTCCTATGTACAAGAATATAACTACTATAATACTGCTCCTATGTACAAGAATATAACTACTATAATACTGCCCCTATGTACAAGAATATAGCTACTATAATACTACCCCCTATGTACAAAAATATAACTGCTATAATACTGCCCCTATGTACAAGAATATAACTACTATAATACTGCTCCTATGTACAAGAATATAACTACTATAATACTGCTCCTATGTACAAGAATATAACTACTATAATACTGCCCCTATGTACAAGAATATAACTACTATAATACTGCTCCTATGTACAAGAATATAACTACTATAATACTGCTCCTATGTACAAGAATATAACTACTATAATACTGCTCCTATGTACAAGAATATAACTACTATAATACTACCCCCTATGTACAAAAATATAACTACTATAATACTGCTCCTATGTACAAGAATATAACTACTATAATACTGCTCCTATGTACAAGAATATAACTACTATAATACTGCTCCTATGTACAAGAATATAACTACTATAATACTGCCTCCTATGTACAAGAATATAACTACTATAATACTACCCCCTATGTACAAAAATATAACTACTATAATACTGCCCCTATGTACAAGAATATAACTACTATAATACTGCTCCTATGTACAAGAATATAACTACTATAATACTGCTCCTATGTACAAGAATATAACTACTATAATACTGCTCCTATGTACAAGAATATAACTACTATAATACTGCCTCCTATGTACAAGAATATAACTACTATAATACTACCCCCTATGTACAAAAATATAACTACTATAATACTGCCCCTATATACAAGAATATAACTACTATAATACTGCTCCTATGTACAAGAATATAACTACTATAATACTGCTCCTATGTACAAGAATATAACTACTATAATACTGCCTCCTATGTACAAGAATATAACTACTATAATACTACCCCCTATGTACAAAAATATAACTACTATAATACTGCCCCTATGTACAAGAATATAACTACTATAATACTGCTCCTATGTACAAGAATATAACTACTATAATACTGCTCCTATGTACAAGAATATAACTACTATAATACTGCCTCCTATGTACAAGAATATAACTACTATAATACTACCCCCTATGTACAAAAATATAACTACTATAATACTGCCCCTATGTACAAGAATATAACTACTATAATACTGCTCCTATGTACAAAAATATAACTACTATAATACTGCTCCTATGTACAAGAATATAACTACTATAATACTGCTCCTATGTACAAGAATATAACTACTATAATACTGCTCCTATGTACAAGAATATAACTACTATAAGGGTATGTGCGCACGTTGCGTACTAGCCCAGCACCTAAAAGGTGCGCTTCAGAGCGCAGCTGAAAAGCTCCGTTCTGAAGCGCATGGTGCCGGCGAGAACGTGCGCTCTGCCTGCAGCTCCTGCCATAGACAGAGCAGGAGCTGCCGGCAAAGCGCACGGAAGAAGTGACATGTCACTTCTTTTTGCGCAGCGCTTCGGCAGTAGCCGAAGCGCTGCGCACTAAAATGCCACGTGCGCACGGCCCCTGCACAATCTCCATAGACTGTGCAGGGGACGCAGGACGCATGCAGTTACGCTGCGCTGCAAAGCGCAGCGTAACTGCATGACTTTACACAACGTGCGCACATAGCCTAATACTGCAAACAATGTACAAGAATATAACTACTATAATACTGCCCCTATGTACAAGAATATAACTACTATAATACTGCTCCTATGTACAAGAATATAACTACTATAATATGGCCCCCTATGTACAAGAATATAACTACTATAACACTGCCCCCTATGTACAAGAATATAACTACTATAATGCTGCCCCCTATGTACAAGAATATAACTACTATAATACTGCAAACAATGTACAAGAATATAACTACTATAATACTGCCCCTATGTACAAGAATATAACTACTATAATGCTGCCCCCTATGTACAGGAATATAACTACTATAATACTGCTCCTATGTACAAGAATATAACTACTATAATACTGCTCCTATGTACAAGAATATAACTACTATAATACTGCTCCTATGTACAAGAATATAACTACTATAATACTGCCTCTATGTACAAGAATATAACTACTATAATACTGCCCCCTATGTACAAGAATATAACTACTATAATACTGCCCCTATGTACAAGAATATAACTACTATAATACTGCCCCTATGTACAAGAATATAACTACTATAATACTGCCCCTATGTACAAGAATATAACTACTATAATACTGCCCCTATGTACAAGAATATAACTACTATAATACTGCCCCCTATATACAAGAATATAACTACTATAATACTGCCCCTATGTACAAGAATATAACTACTATAATACTGCTCCTATGTACAAAAATATAACTACTATAATACTGCCCTTATGTACAAGAATATAACTACTATAATACTGCTCCTATGTACAAGAATATAACTACTATAATACTGCTCCTATGTACAAGAATATAACTACTATAATACTGCCCCCTATATACAAGAATTTAACTACTATAATACTGCCTCTATATACAAGAATATAACTACTATAATACTGCTCCTATGTACAAGAATATAACTACTATAATACTGCTCCTATGTACAAAAATATAACTGCTATAATACTGCCCCTATGTACAAGAATATAACTACTATAATACTGCTCCTATGTATAAGAATATAACTACTATAATACTGCTCCTATATACAAGAATATAACTACTATAATACTGCCTCTATGTACAAGAATATAACTACTATAATACTGCCCCTATGTACAAGAATATAACTACTATAATACTGCCCCCTATGTACAAGAATATAACTACTATAATACTGCCCCTATGTACAAGAATATAACTACTATAATACTGCTCCTATGTACAAGAATATAACTACTATAATACTGCCCCTATATACAAGAATATAACTACTATAATACTGCTCCCTATGTACAAAAATATAACTACTATAATACTGCCCCTATGTACAAGAATATAACTACTATAATACTGCTCCTATGTACAAGAATATAACTACTATAATACTGCTCCTATGTACAAGAATATAACTACTATAATACTGCTCCTATGTACAGGAATATAACTACTATAATACTGCTCCTATGTACAAGAATATAACTACTATAATACTGCTCCTATGTACAAGAATATAACTACTATAATACTGCTCCTATGTAGAAGAATATAACTACTATAATACTGCCCCCTATATACAAGAATATAACTACTATAATACTGCCCCTATGTACAAGAATATAACTACTATAATACTGCTCCTATGTACAAAAATATAACTACTATAATACTGCCCTTATGTACAAGAATATAACTACTATAATACTGCTCCTATGTACAAGAATATAACTACTATAATACTGCTCCTATGTACAAGAATATAACTACTATAATACTGCCCCTATGTACAAGAATATAGCTACTATAATACTACCCCCTATCTACAAAAATATAACTGCTATAATACTGCCCCTATGTACAAGAATATAACTACTATAATACTGCTCCTATGTATAAGAATATAACTACTATAATACTGCTCCTATATACAAGAATATAACTACTATAATACTGCCCCTATATACAAGAATATAACTACTATAATACTGTCCCTATGTACAAGAATATAACTACTATAATACTGCCCCCTATGTACAAAAATATAACTACTATAATACTGCCCCTATGTACAAGAATATAACTACTATAATACTGCCCCTATGTACAAGAATATAACTACTATAATACTGCCCCTATATACAAGAATATAACTACTATAATACTGCTCCCTATGTACAAAAATATAACTACTATAATACTGCCCCTATGTACAAGAATATAACTACTATAATACTGCCCCTATGTACAAGAATATAACTACTATAATACTGCCCCTATGTACAAGAATATAACTACTATAATACTGCCCCTATATACAAGAATATAACTACTATAATACTGCTCCCTATGTACAAAAATATAACTACTATAATACTGCCCCTATGTACAAGAATATAACTACTATAATACTGCTCCTATGTACAAGAATATAACTACTATAATACTGCTCCTATGTACAAGAATATAACTACTATAATACTGCTCCTATGTACAAGAATATAACTACTATAATACTGCCCCCTATATACAAGAATTTAACTACTATAATACTGCCTCTATATACAAGAATATAACTACTATAATACTGCTCCTATGTACAAGAATATAACTACTATAATACTGCTCCTATGTACAAGAATATAGCTACTATAATACTACCCCCTATGTACAAAAATATAACTGCTATAATACTGCCCCTATGTACAAGAATATAACTACTATAATACTGCCCCCTATGTACAAATATATAACTACTATAATACTGCCCCTATGTACAAGAATATAACTACTATAATACTGCTCCTATGTACAAGAATATAACTACTATAATACTGCTCCTATGTACAAGAATATAGCTACTATAATACTACCCCCTATGTACAAAAATATAACTGCTATAATACTGCCCCTATGTACAAGAATATAGCTACTATAATACTACCCCCTATGTACAAAAATATAACTACTATAATACTGCCCCCAAGCTGTGAGGTTGTGTGTGAACAGTTCTCCTGATGTCTGGAGCAAGCCCAGGGCTGGGCCCCCCTGGGCGGGGAAGCTCCCCAGGCAAGGCCCAGGCTTCCCGGCCTACACTGGGACACGGCTCCCAGGCCTCTTCCATTGGGAATACCACCCCCAGAGTCGCTGTGAGACCTGTGACTGTAGCACAAAGCTCCAGCAAGAAAGGAGAATCTAAGGAATCGGTGTGTAATGTTTTGGGAGGAAAACCAACTCCAAGTGCAGTAAAGAAGCCGGAATATGTCCCTAAAGAAATGCAGCAAAGTGTAAAGTCTTGTGATTCCTGCAGAGAAGCCCCGGTCAGTGCACAGCTCCAGCCAGGAGCTCAGCTTCCATCAGCGTCAGCTGTGCAGCTCAGCTCTCCGGCCCGCAGACAGAGGACATCTTTGGAGAAGCAGACCCTGCAAGAAAATCTCCAGCAGCAGCATGTGGTGTCCGGCATGGCGAGCTCAGGCCGCACCAGGTCGCAGTCCGGTGCCAGCGGTAAGCAAGTCCCAGTGCCTGGGTCCAGCAAGACCACCATGCAGACATCTGTGGTGGAGGCCTGTAACAAGCCTGTATTCAAGGTCCCTGCACCTGTGGCCAAGCCTGAAGCTGTGGATACAGTGTGTGTGCCCGAGCCGCAGCTAGCGGATGAGATGCCTGGACTAGTCAGAAGACTGGGTGAGTTACGGTCGATGAAAGGCATGCTGCAGGCGGAGATAGACTGTCTCTATAATCTAAGGGCCACTTTAGATCCTGCCCTGACCTCTGTGTGTGACCAGAGACTGAACAAGAAGGGTTTGGAGCTGGCGAGTGTGGTGCAGGACATGGACACTGTGCTGGAGAGTATGGGGCCCCTGAAGGAGTCCTATATGACCCAGGAATGTTTGGCCTCCCATAGGCAGGACTGTGCTGTGGAGACCCCTGCTGTGCAGTCAGAGGCCGCTCGGGACGAGACCCCCCAACAGCAGACGCGACCGGTGATACAGGCGGCCAGATTCTGTTTTCTGGATGGGACACAACTGCAGCTACAGGAGCTTACACCTCAGACTGTGGAGGCACTACAAGTCCCAGAGTGCCCCGCACAGGAGCAGGACCTTCCATGTGTGACTGTCTGTGCTGCTGAGGCCGGTGCACAGCCTGGGGATGGTGTTGTTGTGCCTGTGGGGTCGGGGGCTGGAGGGGATTCACAGTCTGTGATGGACATTGCACAATGTGATGATGATGATGATGCTGCTCATGTTGATGTGCATGACATATGTGATTTTCCCCCTTTGCTATCTAACCCGCAAGGTGTACCAGCCCCCCCTGCTACAGACCCTCGTCCTGTCCGTCAGCCCAGGGTGTCCCGGCAGGTGCCCCCCAGGAATGCCTGGAGCCGCGGCGCCCCATCCTTCACCTCCAGCGCCCAGTATACCGGTCAGACTTTCAAGCGTATTAATGTTGTGCGTTTTAAGTACATAGGTCCCAAGGAGGTTCTGCCGCAGCGCAGGTATGTGGTGAGGGAGCTGCTGTGCCGCCAGATGGGGTTTGTGCCGCGTGAGATCCTGGCGGTCTCTAATCTGCAGGACGGGCAGGGCTATGACGTCAGCTTTAAGCTCATGTCTGCCCTGGACAGGTTCTGGGCCGATTACCCCAAGTTCAGGGACACTGAGGACTGGAATGAGTTTTTGATGGTCCCTATTTCCAGGCCAGATACTGTCACTGTGAATGTCACCTTCTGGAATGAGGCCGTTCCCCCACAGGACATCGAGGTGTGGCTCCGGAGGCATTGTGACCTCGTCTCTGGACTCACCAAGGTCAGAGATGAGGACGGTATCTGGACTATGGGGTGGAAGGTACAGGTGAAGCTGAGGCAATATAATAATATCACTGCCCACCTGCCCAACTCCTTCTTCATTGGGAGGGAGAAGGGGAGATGTTACTACCCCGGGCAGCCCCGAAAGTGCTTCAAATGTGGTAAGACTGGTCATCTGGCCAATGCCTGTACCGTGGTGAAGTGCAGCCTGTGTGGGGACATCGGTCATGTCACTGCAGACTGCCGGGACGTCAGGTGCAACCTCTGTGGTAAGATGGGCCATCCTCACAGGGACTGTCCAGACGCCTGGCACAACATCTGCAGAGAGTTACCGGATGAGGATGTGATGGCAGGGGCAGAGGCTCAGGAGGTGGTGGCGGAGGCTCAGAAGGTGGTGGCAGAGGCTGAGGAGGTGGTGGCAGAGGCCCAGGAGGAGGTTTTACCATCAGGAGAGGTACTGCCCAACTCCGATATCCCCCGGGTGTCCGCTCAGCTAATACCAGTACCAGAGCAGGAGGGTGAGGAGGGGAACATGGAGGTCGTCCCTCAGGTCCGGCAGTCTCAGGTGGCCCCCCCTTCAGCATCTGTGTCTGATGACTGGACCATTAGTCAGAATAAAAGGAAGAAGAAAGACGCGTCCTCCCGTAGACCTGAGGCTGCATGTGACAGGGCTAGTAAGAAGGTCCAGAGCTCTGTGGGTGCGATGGTCGTGTCCAACAAGTATGGGGCTTTGTCCCATGATGATGATTTTGAGAGGGAATTGGGGACACTTGAATGTGACAGGGACATAGAGGAACATCCCCCGCCAAAGCGGAGGCCCCTCTCTGTAGACCCTCAGGTAGAATCTGCCATGGACACCGGTGGTGGACAGAATGTCCCTGACTCGGGATGATGAGTATCACTCTGCTCCTTCTATATATTGTATGGTGATTGCTGAGTTTCATTGATGCTTCATTCCCCCGCACAGGTGCGGACTCGTTACTTTATTTCTGTATTTGATCTGATTATTTAGTGGCGGTGTCTGTGTAACCTCAGTGATTTGTGACCTGTATTAATGTGAGTTTTTGTTTCTTATTCATGTATTTATGTTTGTTTTTTCTAATAAAAATTGCCCCTATGTACAAGAATATAACTAATATAATACTGCCCCTATGTACAAGAATATAGCTACTATAATACTGCTCCTATGTACAAAAGTATAACTACTATAATACTGCCCCTATGTACAAGAATATAACTACTATAATACTGCTCCTATGTACAAGAATATAACTACTATAATACTGCTCCTATGTACAAGAATATAACTACTATAATACTGCTCCTATGTACAAGAATATAACTACTATAATACTGCCTCCTATGTACAAGAATATAACTACTATAATACTACCCCCTATGTACAAAAATATAACTACTATAATACTGCTCCTATGTACAAGAATATAACTACTATAATACTGCTCCTATGTACAAGAATATAACTACTATAATACTGCTCCTATGTACAAGAATATAACTACTATAATACTGCTCCTATGTACAAGAATATAACTACTATAATACTGCCTCCTATGTACAAGAATATAACTACTATAATACTACCCCCTATGTACAAAAATATAACTACTATAATACTGCCCCTATGTACAAGAATATAACTACTATAATACTGCTCCTATGTACAAGAATATAACTACTATAATACTGCTCCTATGTACAAGAATATAACTACTATAATACTGCTCCTATGTACAAGAATATAACTACTATAATACTGCCTCCTATGTACAAGAATATAACTACTATAATACTGCCCCCTATATACAAGAATATAACTACTATAATACTGCCCCTATGTACAAGAATATAACTACTATAATACTGCCTCCTATGTACAAGAATATAACTACTATAATACTACCCCCTATGTACAAAAATATAACTACTATAATACTGCCTCCTATGTACAAGAATATAACTACTATAATACTACCCCCTATGTACAAAAATATAACTACTATAATACTGCTCCTATGTACAAGAATATAACTACTATAATACTGCTCCTATGTACAAGAATATAACTACTATAAGGGTATGTGCGCACGTTGCGTACTAGCCCAGCACCTAAAAGGTGCGCTTCAGAGCGCAGCTGAAAAGCTCCGTTCTGAAGCGCATGGTGCCGGCGAGAACGTGCGCTCTGCCCGCAGTTCCTCCCATAGACAGAGCAGGAGCTGCCGGCAAAGCGCACGGAAGAAGTGACATGTCACTTCTTTTTGCGCAGCACTTCGGCAGTAGCCGAAGCGCTGCGCACTAAAACGCCACGTGCGCACGGCCCCTGCACAATCTCCATAGACTGTGCAGGGGACGCAGGACGCATGCAGTTACGCTGCGCTGCAAAGCGCAGCGTAACTGCATGACTTTACACAACGTGCGCACATAGCCTAATACTGCAAACAATGTACAAGAATATAACTACTATAATACTGCCCCTATGTACAAGAATATAACTACTATAATACTGCTCCTATGTACAAGAATATAACTACTATAATATGGCCCCCTATGTACAAGAATATAACTACTATAACACTGCCCCCTATGTACAAGAATATAACTACTATAATGCTGCCCCCTATGTACAAGAATATAACTACTATAATACTGCAAACAATGTACAAGAATATAACTACTATAATACTGCCCCTATGTACAAGAATATAACTACTATAATGCTGCCCCCTATGTACAGGAATATAACTACTATAATACTGCTCCTATGTACAAGAATATAACTACTATAATACTGCTCCTATGTACAAGAATATAACTACTATAATACTGCTCCTATGTACAAGAATATAACTACTATAATACTGCCTCTATGTACAAGAATATAACTACTATAATACTGCCCCCTATGTACAAGAATATAACTACTATAATACTGCCCCTATGTACAAGAATATAACTACTATAATACTGCCCCTATGTACAAGAATATAACTACTATAATACTGCCCCTATGTACAAGAATATAACTACTATAATACTGCCCCTATGTACAAGAATATAACTACTATAATACTGCCCCCTATATACAAGAATATAACTACTATAATACTGCCCCTATGTACAAGAATATAACTACTATAATACTGCTCCTATGTACAAAAATATAACTACTATAATACTGCCCTTATGTACAAGAATATAACTACTATAATACTGCTCCTATGTACAAGAATATAACTACTATAATACTGCTCCTATGTACAAGAATATAACTACTATAATACTGCCCCCTATATACAAGAATTTAACTACTATAATACTGCCTCTATATACAAGAATATAACTACTATAATACTGCTCCTATGTACAAGAATATAACTACTATAATACTGCTCCTATGTACAAAAATATAACTGCTATAATACTGCCCCTATGTACAAGAATATAACTACTATAATACTGCTCCTATGTATAAGAATATAACTACTATAATACTGCTCCTATATACAAGAATATAACTACTATAATACTGCCTCTATGTACAAGAATATAACTACTATAATACTGCCCCTATGTACAAGAATATAACTACTATAATACTGCCCCCTATGTACAAGAATATAACTACTATAATACTGCCCCTATGTACAAGAATATAACTACTATAATACTGCTCCTATGTACAAGAATATAACTACTATAATACTGCTCCTATGTACAAGAATATAACTACTATAATACTGCTCCTATGTACAGGAATATAACTACTATAATACTGCTCCTATGTACAAGAATATAACTACTATAATACTGCTCCTATGTACAAGAATATAACTACTATAATACTGCTCCTATGTAGAAGAATATAACTACTATAATACTGCCTCCTATATACAAGAATATAACTACTATAATACTGCCCCTATGTACAAGAATATAACTACTATAATACTGCTCCTATGTACAAAAATATAACTACTATAATACTGCCCTTATGTACAAGAATATAACTACTATAATACTGCTCCTATGTACAAGAATATAACTACTATAATACTGCTCCTATGTACAAGAATATAACTACTATAATACTGCCCCTATGTACAAGAATATAGCTACTATAATACTACCCCCTATCTACAAAAATATAACTGCTATAATACTGCCCCTATGTACAAGAATATAACTACTATAATACTGCTCCTATGTATAAGAATATAACTACTATAATACTGCTCCTATATACAAGAATATAACTACTATAATACTGCTCCTATATACAAGAATATAACTACTATAATACTGCTCCTATATACAAGAATATAACTACTATAATACTGCCCCTATATACAAGAATATAACTACTATAATACTGTCCCTATGTACAAGAATATAACTACTATAATACTGCCCCCTATGTACAAAAATATAACTACTATAATACTGCCCCTATGTACAAGAATATAACTACTATAATACTGCCCCTATGTACAAGAATATAACTACTATAATACTGCCCCTATATACAAGAATATAACTACTATACTACTGCTCCCTATGTACAAAAATATAACTACTATAATACTGCCCCTATGTACAAGAATATAACTACTATAATACTGCTCCTATGTACAAAAATATAACTACTATAATACTGCCCTTATGTACAAGAATATAACTACTATAATACTGCCCCCTATATACAAGAATATAACTACTATAATACTGCCCCCCTATGTACAAGAATATAACTACTATAATACTGCCCCTATGTACAAGAATATAACTACTATAATACTGCTCCTATGTACAAGAATATAACTACTATAATACTGCCTCCTATGTACAAGAATATAACTACTATAATACTACCCCCTATGTACAAAAATATAACTGCTATAATACTGCCCCTATGTACAAGAATATAACTACTATAATACTGCTCCTATGTATAAGAATATAACTACTATAATACTGCCCCTATGTACAAGAATATAACTACTATAATACTGCCCCTATGTACAAGAATATAACTACTATAATACTGCCCCTATGTACAAGAATATAACTACTATAATACTGCCCCCTATATACAAGAATATAACTACTATAATACTGCCCCTATGTACAAGAATATAACTACTATAATACTGCTCCTATGTACAAGAATATAACTACTATAATACTGCTCCTATGTACAAGAATATAACTACTATAATACTGCTCCTATGTACAAGAATATAGCTACTATAATACTACCCCCTATGTACAA
This sequence comes from Anomaloglossus baeobatrachus, assembly GCF_048569485.1. Lineage (NCBI taxonomy): Eukaryota > Metazoa > Chordata > Amphibia > Anura > Aromobatidae > Anomaloglossus > Anomaloglossus baeobatrachus. The sequence continues at coordinate 3,617,206 of NC_134353.1, read as the reverse complement.
AAATATAACTGCTATAATACTGCCCCTATGTACAAGAATATAACTAATATAATACTGCCCCTATGTACAAGAATATAGCTACTATAATACTGCTCCTATGTACAAAAATATAACTACTATAATACTGCCCCTATGTACAAGAATATAACTACTATAATACTGCTCCTATGTACAAGAATATAACTACTATAATACTGCTCCTATGTACAAGAATATAACTACTATAATACTGCTCCTATGTACAAGAATATAACTACTATAATACTGCCTCCTATGTACAAGAATATAACTACTATAATACTACCCCCTATGTACAAAAATATAACTACTATAATACTGCTCCTATGTACAAGAATATAACTACTATAATACTGCTCCTATGTACAAGAATATAACTACTATAATACTGCTCCTATGTACAAGAATATAACTACTATAATACTGCTCCTATGTACAAGAATATAACTACTATAATACTGCCTCCTATGTACAAGAATATAACTACTATAATACTACCCCCTATGTACAAAAATATAACTACTATAATACTGCCCCTATGTACAAGAATATAACTACTATAATACTGCTCCTATGTACAAGAATATAACTACTATAATACTGCTCCTATGTACAAGAATATAACTACTATAATACTGCTCCTATGTACAAGAATATAACTACTATAATACTGCCTCCTATGTACAAGAATATAACTACTACTAGAAGGTGGCCCGATTCTACGCATCGGGTATTCTAGAATTTACGTATTGTGTAGTTCATGTATGATTTTTGTTATATATATATATATATATATATATATAGATGTTGTTGTGTGTAGTTACCAAGTGTTTGTGTAGGGCGCTGTACATGTTCTGGGTGTTGTCTGGGTGTGGCGGGGGGTGAGAGCGGTGTTGTATGTGTGTTGCGTGTGTTGCGTTGTTTGTGGAGCGCTGTGTGTCTGTAGCGTTGTGTGTGTGTTGCGCGGTTTGTGTGTGTGTGGTGTGTTTTGGGGGGAGGTATGTTTTGTGCAATGTGTGTGTTGTGCGGTATGTGCGTATATTTGTGTGTGCCGCGGTGTTTGTGTGTTGGGTGTTGTGTGTGTGCAGCGTTGTCTGTGTGTGTGGGTGTCTGTGTAGGGCAGTTGTTTGTGGTTCCCAGTGTGTGTGTGTGTGGTGTGTTGTGCAGTGTGCGCGCGCGCGTGTGTGTGTGTGTGTGTGTGTGTGTGTGTGTGTGTGTGTGTGTGTGTGTGCATCAGCCTCTCTTCTCTCAGCCTACCTCTCCCAGCCTCCCTCCTCCCAGCCTCCCTCAGCATCAGCCTCCCTCTCCCAGCCTCCCCAGCATCAGCCTCCGCCAGCATCAGCCTCTCTCCTTCCAGCCTCCTCCAGCATCAGCCTCCCTCTCCCAGCCTTCCCCAGGATCAGCCTCTCTCCTCCCAGCCTCCGTCATCCCAGCCTTCCCCAGCATCAGCTTTCCCCTCCCAGCCTCCCTCAGCATCAGCCTTCCTCAGCATCAGCCTCCCGTTCCCAGCCTTCCTCAGGATCAGCCTCTCTCCTCCCAGCCTCCTTCTTCCCAGCCTTCCCCAGCATCAGCTTTCCCCTCCCAGCCTCCCTCAGCATCAGCCTCCATCAGCATCAGCCTCCCGTTCCCAGCCTTCCCCAGGATCAGCCTCTCTCCTCCCAGCCTCCTTCGTCCCAGCCTCCCTCAGCATCAGCCTTCCCCTCCCAGTCTCCCCCAGCATCAGCCTCCCCAAGCATCAGCCTCCACCAGCATTAGCCTCTCTCCTTCCAGCCTCCTCCAGCATCAGCCTCCCTCTCCCAGCCTTCCCCAGGATCAGCCTCTCTCTTCCTAGCGTCCGTCTTCCCAGCCTTCCCCAGCATCAGCTTTCCCCTCCCAGCCTCCCTCAGCATCAGCCTTCCCCAGCATCAGCCTCCCGTTCCCAGCCTTCCCCAGGATCAGCCTCTCTCCTCCCAGCCTCCGTCTTCCCAGCCTTCCCCAGCATCAGCTTTCCCCTCCCAGCCTCCCTCAGCATCAGCCTCCCTCAGCATCAGCCTCCCGTTCCCAGCCTTCCCCAGGATCAGCCTCTCTCCTCCCAGCCTCCTTCCTCCCAGCCTCCCTCAGCATCAGCCTTCTCCTCCCAGTCTCCCTCAGCATCAGCCTCCCCAAGCTTCAGCCTCCACCAGCATTAGCCTCTCTCCTTCCAGCCTCCCCTAGCATCAGCGTCCCTAAGCATCAGCCTCCACCAGCATCAGCCTCCCTCGTCCCAGCCTCCCCATCCCAGCCTCCCCCAGCATCAGCCTCTCTCCTCCCAGCCTTCCCCATGATCAGCCTCTCTGCTCCCAGCCTCCTCCAGCACGCCGTGCTCCTCTGCCGACACTCACACACCCGATCGCATCCACTCACACACACCCGATCGCATCCACTCACACACACCCGATCGCATCCACTCACACACACCCGATCGCATCCACTCACACACACCCGATCGCATCCACTCATACACACAGACACTGACGATATCGCACATACGCGCTTATACTCACAACATCCGGGGATATCACATGCTTCTGGCCATGTGATCCTCCCGCAGGTCCTGGAAGATCACAACAGCACAGTATCGCCGCCGAGAAGCAAGCGATATCCCAGGATGTTGTGAGTATGTGGATGCGATGTGATGTGTGTGCTGTTATGTGTGTGCTGTTATGTGTCTGTATTTTCCGCAGCTGCAGGACCTTGATGTGTGGATGCGATGTGATGTATGTGTGATGTGTGTGTGAGAGTGAGTGTGAGCCGGTGTACACTGGTAACTATGATACACATCGGGTAACTAAGGGACCTTAGTTACCCGATGTGTATAATGGTTACCAGCTTTCACGGCCTCCGTGAAGATCCCAGCATCGCAAGGTTATGTGTGGCGCTGCTGAGATCCTGACGGAGCCGGTGTAGAAGCAAGCGATATCCCAGCATGTTGTGATGTGGGAGGTGTGTGTGAGAGTGAGTGTGAGAGTGAGTGTGATGTGATGCCTGTGTGTGTACTCACCTGGGAATCGGGGCTCAGTGTCAGTTGGGCCAGAGCGAGCGTGGATTGCGTGAGGGGGGCGGGGCCTGCAGAGAGCCGGGGCGAGAGGCCAATCCGTGTGGGGGGGCGGGGCCATGGCGAACCCAGCGGCCAATCAGCTTTGTGTCACCGTAAGGACATGTCACGGTGACACTGTCACCGTGACACAATTTTGGAGCATGACAGACAGACAGACAGAATAAGGCAATTATATATATAGATAATACTACCCCCTATGTACAAAAATATAACTACTATAATACTGCCTCCTATGTACAAGAATATAACTACTATAATACTACCCCCTATGTACAAAAATATAACTACTATAATACTGCTCCTATGTACAAGAATATAACTACTATAATACTGCTCCTATGTACAAGAATATAACTACTATAATACTGCTCCTATGTACAAGAATATAACTACTATAAGGGTATGTGCGCACGTTGCGTACTAGCCCAGCACCTAAAAGGTGCGCTTCAGAGCGCAGCTGAAAAGCTCCGTTCTGAAGCGCATGGTGCCGGCGAGAACGTGCGCTCTGCCTGCAGCTCCTGCCATAGACAGAGCAGGAGCTGCCGGCAAAGCGCACGGAAGAAGTGACATGTCACTTCTTTTTGCGCAGCACTTCGGCAGTAGCCGAAGCGCTGCGCACTAAAACGCCACGTGCGCACGGCCCCTGCACAATCTCCATAGACTGTGCAGGGGACGCAGGACGCATGCAGTTACGCTGCGCTGCAAAGCGCAGCGTAACTGCATGACTTTACACAACGTGCGCACATAGCCTAATACTGCAAACAATGTACAAGAATATAACTACTATAATACTGCCCCTATGTACAAGAATATAACTACTATAATACTGCTCCTATGTACAAGAATATAACTACTATAATATGGCCCCCTATGTACAAGAATATAACTACTATAACACTGCCCCCTATGTACAAGAATATAACTACTATAATACTGCCCCTATGTACAAGAATATAACTACTATAATACTGCAAACAATGTACAAGAATATAACTACTATAATACTGCCCCTATGTACAAGAATATAACTACTATAATGCTGCCCCCTATGTACAAGAATATAACTACTATAATACTGCCCCTATGTACAAGAATATAACTACTATAATGCTGCCCCCCTATGTACAAGAATATAACTACTATAATACTGCAAACAATGTACAAGAATATAACTACTATAATACTGCCCCTATGTACAAGAATATAACTACTATAATGCTGCCCCCTATGTACAGGAATATAACTACTATAATACTGCTCCTATGTACAAGAATATAACTACTATAATACTGCTCCTATGTACAAGAATATAACTACTATAATACTGCTCCTATGTACAAGAATATAACTACTATAATACTGCCTCTATGTACAAGAATATAACTACTATAATACTGCCCCCTATGTACAAGAATATAACTACTATAATACTGCCCCTATGTACAAGAATATAACTACTATAATACTGCCCCTATGTACAAGAATATAACTACTATAATACTGCTCCTATGTACAAGAATATAACTACTATAATACTGCTCCTATGTACAAGAATATTACTATAATACTGCTCCTATGTACAGGAATATAACTACTATAATACTGCTCCTATGTACAAGAATATAACTACTATAATACTGCCTCTATGTACAAGAATATAACTACTATAATACTGCTCCTATGTAGAAGAATATAACTACTATAATACTGCCCCCTATATACAAGAATATAACTACTATAATACTGCCCCTATGTACAAGAATATAACTACTATAATACTGCTCCTATGTACAAAAATATAACTACTATAATACTGCCCTTATGTACAAGAATATAACTACTATAATACTGCTCCTATGTACAAGAATATAACTACTATAATACTGCTCCTATGTACAAGAATATAACTACTATAATACTGCCCCTATGTACAAGAATATAGCTACTATAATACTACCCCCTATCTACAAAAATATAACTGCTATAATACTGCCCCTATGTACAAGAATATAACTACTATAATACTGCTCCTATGTATAAGAATATAACTACTATAATACTGCTCCTATATACAAGAATATAACTACTATAATACTGCTCCTATATACAAGAATATAACTACTATAATACTGCTCCTATATACAAGAATATAACTACTATAATACTGCCCCTATATACAAGAATATAACTACTATAATACTGTCCCTATGTACAAGAATATAACTACTATAATACTGCCCCCTATGTACAAAAATATAACTACTATAATACTGCCCCTATGTACAAGAATATAACTACTATAATACTGCCCCTATGTACAAGAATATAACTACTATAATACTGCCCCTATATACAAGAATATAACTACTATAATACTGCTCCCTATGTACAAAAATATAACTACTATAATACTGCCCCTATGTACAAGAATATAACTACTATAATACTGCCCCCTATATACAAGAATATAACTACTATAATACTGCCCCCCTATGTACAAGAATATAACTACTATAATACTGCCCCTATGTACAAGAATATAACTACTATAATACTGCTCCTATGTACAAGAATATAACTACTATAATACTGCCTCCTATGTACAAGAATATAACTACTATAATACTACCCCCTATGTACAAAAATATAACTGCTATAATACTGCCCCCTATGTACAAGAATATAACTACTATAATACTGCTCCTATGTATAAGAATATAACTACTATAATACTGCTCCTATGTACAAGAATATAACTACTATAATACTGCCCCCTATGTACAAAAATATAACTACTATAATACTGCCCCTATGTACAAGAATATAACTACTATAATACTGCTCCTATGTACAAGAATATAACTACTATAATACTGCCTCCTATGTACAGGAATATAACTACTATAATACTGCCTCTATGTACAAGAATATAACTACTATAATACTACCCCCTATGTACAAAAATATAACTACTATAATACTGCTCCTATGTACAAGAATAGAACTACTATAATACTGCCTCCTATGTACAAGAATATAACTACTATAATACTGCCCCTATGTACAAGAATATAACAAATATAATACTGCCCCTATGTACAAGAATATAACTACTATAATACTGCTCCTATGTACAAGAATATAACTACTATAATACTGCTCCTATGTACAAGAATATAAACTACTATAATACTGCCCCTTGGTACAAGAATATAACTACTATAATACTGCTCCTATGTACAAGAATATAACTACTATAATACGGCTCCTATGTACAAGAATATAACTACTATAATACTGCCCCCTATATACAAGACTATAACTACTATAATACTGCCCCCTATGTACAAGAATATAACTACTATAATACTGCCCCTATGTACAGGAATATAACTACTATAATACTGCTCCTATGTACAAGAATATAACTACTATAATACTGCTCCTATGTACAAGAATATAACTACTATAATACTGCTCCTATATACAAGAATATAACTACTATAATACTGCTCCTATGTACAAGAATATAACTACTATAATACTGCTCCTATATACAAGAATATAACTACTATAATACTGCCCCCCTATGTACAAGAATATAACTACTATAATACTGCTCCTATGTACAAGAATATAACTACTATAATACTGCTCCTATGTACAAGAATATAACTACTATAATACTGTCCCCTATATACAAGAATATAACTACTATAATACTGCTCCTATGTACAAGAATATAACTACTATAATACTGCCCTCTACGTACAAGAATATAACTACTATAATACTGCTCCCCTATGTACAAGAATAGAACTACTATAATACTGCCCCCTATATACAAGAATATAACTACTATAATACTGCTCCTATGTACAAGAATATAACTACTATAATACGGCTCCTATGTACAAGAATATAACTACTATAATACTGCCCCCTATATACAAGAATATAACTACTATAATACTGCTCCTATGTACAAGAATATAACTACTATAATACTGCTCCTATGTACAAGAATATAACTACTATAATACTGCTCCTATGTACAAGAATATAACTACTATAATACTGTCCCCTATATACAAGAATATAACTACTATAATACTGCCCCCTATGTACAAAAATATAACTACTATAATACTGCCCCTATGTACAAGAATATAACTACTATAATACTGCTCCTATGTACAAAAATATAACTACTATAATACTGCCCTTATGTACAAGAATATAACTACTATAATACTGCCTCCTATGTACAAGAATATAACTACTATAATACTGCTCCTATGTACAAGAATATAACTACTATAATACTGCCCTCTACGTACAAGAATATAACTACTATAATACTGCTCCCTATATACAAGAATATAACTACTATAATACTGCCCCCTATGTACAAGAATATAACTACTATAATACTGCCCCTATGTACAAGAATAAAACTACTATAATACTGCTCCTATGTACAAGAATATAACTACTATAATACTGCCCCTATGTACAAGAATATAACTACTATAATACTACCCCCTATATACAAGAATATAACTACTATAATACTGTCCCCTATGTACAAGAATATAACTACTATAATACTGCCCCCTATATACAAGAATATAACTACTATAATACTGCCCTTATGTACAAGAATATAACTACTATAATACTACCCCCTATATACAAGAATATAACTACTATAATACTGTCCCCTATGTACAAGAATATAACTACTATAATACTGCCCCTATGTACAAGAATAAAACTACTATAATACTGCCCCTATGTACAAGAATATAACTACTATAATACTGCCCCTATGTACAAGAATATAGCTACTATAATACTACCCCCCTATCTACAAAAATATAACTGCTATAATACTGCCCCTATGTACAAGAATAAAACTACTATAATACTGCCTTCTATGTACAAGAATATAGCTGCTATTATACTGCCCCAGAAGTTTGATATACATCATTTGCCCACTACTTGCGGTGTGACATTTATTACATGTTGGAGCTGCACAGGTCATGGTTGGCTGTTGTGGATGACGTCCGGGGGTTGTCCCGTTAGTCAGGGTCTTGGTGCCTCCATGTGGGGGGCCGGGTTCTGGTGGACCTCCAGGTTTTTGTGATAACACTGCAGACTGCAGAGCGGGATGTGAGTCCTAGAACAGGAGTATTTCTTGGGGTTGGAGCACCCGGGGGCACCGCACAGCTGTGGGGCTGGCAGTGCGGCTCGTGGTCCTGCCGGGACAGGGTGGGGAACTCCTGGAGGGTAGGACATGGTAATACTATGTGCATTGTTCTGATAGCGGATTGTGGGGCACGGAGGCTGGCGCCCTCCTCTTCTTCCAGAGGCGGCAGGCTTGGCACCCCGAGATTTAGACGTCTTGGTAAGTCTCTCTATGGTCTGCTTCTTACTTTCTTCCGCTTTCTTAGCCGCCTGCAGTCTCCTCTTTCGAGCCTTCTCCTCTCTCTTCACCAACATCTCCTGAGACATCTCCTGTGGGGGGCGTGAGTACATGGCTGGCGGGTACAGGGGGCCAGCGGGGGCCTGCTGCTTCTGTAGGAGGGCTCTCTGCAGAGAGATCAGCAAGTCACACGATGCACCCCTCATACTCACTTTCCCCTAAATCCCTCCACACACCCACACTCCCCACACCCCTCACACCCACTTTCTCCTAAATCCCTCCACACACCCACACTCCCTGCACCCCTCACACCCACTTTCCCATTAATCCCTCCACACACCCACACTCCCTCCACCCCTCACACCCACTTACCCCTGAATCCCTCCACACACCCCTCACACCCACTTTCCCCTAAATCCCTCCACACACCCACACTCCCTCCACCCCTCACACCCACTTACCCCTGAATCCCTCCACACACCCACACTCCCTGCACCCCTCACACCCACTTTCCCCTAAATCCCTCCACACACCCACACTCCCTGCACCTCTCACACCCACTTAACCCTGAATCCCTCCACACACCCACACTCCCTGCACCCCTCACACCCACTTAACCCTGAATCCCTCCACACACCCACACTCCCTGCACCCCTCACACCCACTTAACCCTGAATCCCTCCACACACCCACACTCCCTGCACCCCTCACACCCACTTACCCCTGAATCCCTCCACACACCCACACTCCCTGCACCCCTCACACCCACTTAACCCTGAATCCCTCCACACACCCACACTCCCTGCACCCCTCACACCCACTTTCCCCTAAATCCCTCCACACACCCACACTCCCTGCACCCCTCACACCCACTTAACCCTGAATCCCTCCACACACCCACACTCCCTGCACCCCTCACACCCACTTAACCCTGAATCCCTCCACACACCCACACTCCCTGCACCCCTCACACCCACTTAACCCTGAATCCCTCCACACACCCACACTCCCTGCACCCCTCACACCCACTTAACCCTGAATCCCTCCACACACCCACACTCCCTGCACCCCTCACACCCACTTAACCCTGAATCCCTCCACACACCCACACTCCCTGCACCCCTCACACCCACTTACCCCTGAATCCATCCACACACCCACACTCCCTGCACCCCTCACACCCACTTACCCCTGAATCCCTCCACACACCCACACTCCCTGCACCCCTCACACCCACACTCTCTGCACCCCTCCCACCCACTTATCCCTGAATCCCTCCTCCACACCCCCACACTCTCTGCACCCCTCACACCCACTTTCCCCTGAATCCCTCCACACCCCCACACTCTCTGCACCCCTCACACCCACTTACCCCGGAATCCCTCCACAACCCCACACTCTCTGCACTCCTCACACCCACTTATCCCTGAATCCCTCTACACACCCACACTCTCTGCACCCCTCCACAACCCCACACTCCCTGCACTCCTCATACCTACTTACCCCTGAATCCCACCACAGCCCCACACTCTCTGCACCCCTCACACCCACTTACCCCTGAATCCCTCCACACACCCACACTCTCTGCACCCCTCACACCCACTTATCCCTGAATCCCTCCTCCACACTCCCACACTCTCTGTACCCCTCCCACCCACTTATCCCTGAATCCCTCCTCCACACCCCCACACTCTCTGCACCCCTCACACCCACTTTCCCCTGAATCCCTCCACACCCCCACACTCTCTGCACCCCTCACACCCACTTACCCCGGAATCCCTCCACAACCCCACACTCCCTGCACCCCTCATACCCACTTTCCCCTAAATACCTCCACACACCCACACTCCCTGCACCTCTCACACCCACTTAACCCTGAATCCCTCCACACACCCACACTCCCTGCACCCCTCACACCCACTTAACCCTGAATCCCTCCACACACCCACACTCCCTGCACCCCTCACACCCACTTAACCCTGAATCCCTCCACACACCCACACTCCCTGCACCCCTCACACCCACTTAACCCTGAATCCCTCCACACACCCACACTCCCTGCACCCCTCACACCCACTTAACCCTGAATCCCTCCACACACCCACACTCCCTGCACCCCTCACACCCACTTAACCCTGAATCCCTCCACACACCCACATTCCCTGCACCCCTCACACCCACTTACCCCTGAATCCATCCACACACCCACACTCCCTGCACCCCTCACACCCACTTACCCCTGAATCCCTCCATACACCCACACTCCCTGCACCCCTCACACCCACTTACCCCTGAATCCCTCCACACACCCACACTCCCTGCACCCCTCACACCCACTTACCCCTGAATCCCTCCACACACCCACACTCTCTGCACTCCTCACACCTACTTATCCCTGAATCCCTCTACACACCCACACTCTCTGCACCCCTCCACAACCCCACACTCCCTGCACTCCTCATACCTACTTACCCCTGAATCCCACCACACCCCCACACTCTCTGCACCCCTCACACCCACTTACCCCTGAATCCCTCCACACACCCACACTCTCTGCACCCCTCACACCCACTTATCCCTGAATCCCTCCTCCACACTCCCACACTCTCTGCACCCCTCACACCCACTTATCCCTGAATCCCTCCTCCACACCCCCACACTCTCTGCACCCCTCACACCCACTTTCCCCTGAATCCCTCCACACCCCCTTTCCCCTGAATCCCCCCACACTCTCTGCACCCCTCACACCCACTTTCCCCTGAATCCCTCCACACCCCCACACTCTCTGCACCCCTCACACCCACTTTCCCCTGAATCCCTCCACACCCCCACACTCTCTGCACCCCTCACACCCACTTACCCCGGAATCCCTCCACAACCCCACACTCCCTGCACCCCTCATACCCACTTTCCCCTAAATACCTCCACACACCCACACTCCCTGCACCTCTCACACCCACTTAACCCTGAATCCCTCCACACACCCACACTCCCTGCACCCCTCACACCCACTTAACCCTGAATCCCTCCACACACCCACACTCCCTGCACCCCTCACACCCACTTAACCCTGAATCCCTCCACACACCCACACTCCCTGCACCCCTCACACCCACTTAACCCTGAATCCCTCCACACACCCACACTCCCTGCACCCCTCACACCCACTTAACCCTGAATCCCTCCATACACCCACACTCCCTGCACCCCTCACACCCACTTAACCCTGAATCCCTCCACACACCCACATTCCCTGCACCCCTCACACCCACTTACCCCTGAATCCATCCACACACCCACACTCCCTGCACCCCTCACACCCACTTACCCCTGAATCCCTCCATACACCCACACTCCCTGCACCCCTCACACCCACTTACCCCTGAATCCCTCCACACACCCACACTCCCTGCACCCCTCACACCCACTTACCCCTGAATCCCTCCACACACCCACACTCTCTGCACTCCTCACACCTACTTATCCCTGAATCCCTCTACACACCCACACTCTCTGCACCCCTCCACAACCCCACACTCCCTGCACTCCTCATACCTACTTACCCCTGAATCCCACCACACCCCCACACTCTCTGCACCCCTCACACCCACTTACCCCTGAATCCCTCCACACACCCACACTCTCTGCACCCCTCACACCCACTTATCCCTGAATCCCTCCTCCACACCCCCACACTCTCTGCACCCCTCACACCCACTTTCCCCTGAATCCCTCCACACCCCCTTTCCCCTGAATCCCCCCACACTCTCTGCACCCCTCACACCCACTTACCCCGGAATCCCTCCACAAACCCACACTCCCTGCACCCCTCATACCCACTTTCCCCTGAATCCCTCCACACCCCCACACTCTGCACCTCTCACACCCACTTTTTCCTAAATCCCTCCACACTCCCTCCACCCCTTGCACCCACTTTCCCCTGAATCCCTCCACACCCCCTCCACCCCTCACACCTACTTACCCCTGAATCCCTCCACACACCCACACTCCCTCCACCCCTCACACCCACTTTCCCATGAATCCCTCCACACACCCACACTCCCTCCACCCCTCACACCCACTTTCCCCTGAATCCCTCCACACACCCCCACTCCCTCCACCCCTCACACCCACTTTCCCCTGAATCCCTCCACACACCCACACTCCCTCCACCCCTCACACCCACTTTCCCCTGAATCCCTCCACACTCCCTCCACCCCTCACACCCACTTTCCCCTGAATCCCTCCACACGCCCTCCACCCCTCACACCCACTTTCCCATGAATCCCTCCACTTTCCCCTGAATCCCTCCACACATCCACACTCCCTTCACCCCTCACACCCACTTTCCCCTGAATCCCTCCACACTCCCACACTCCCTACACCCCTCACACCCACTTTCCCCTGAATCCCTCCACACTCCCACACTCCCTACACCCCTCACACCCACTTTCCCCTGAATCCCTCCACACTCCCACACTCCCTACACCCCTCACACCCACTTTCCCTGAATCCCTCCACACTCCCACACTCCCTCCACCCCTCACACCCACTTTCCCCTGAATCCCTCCACACACCCACACTCACCTGGCGAGCCGTCAGCAGCGACTCGTCAGTCTCTCTCTTCAGATCACCATTGACATCCAGATCTCCCCTCTCAAGAGCGTCCAACCAACGCATCTCCTCATCCTGCTCCGACACTGGAGCTGCCGCGGGCGAGGGCAGTGGATCCATATTACTGTCTTCATCTAGAGACACATGGAGACCACACATATCACATGGCCGCCAGGAGAGTAACCAGTATATAGCAGTGCAGATGTGGTGGAGAAGTCACCCAAATCTAATACAGCAGAGCAATCACGCAGAACACAGGAGACGAGGCGGAAAGTGACGCAAGACACGGAGAAACAGAAACATGGTACAGGTGACACAGTGTTCATGGGACAGAAAACAAGGGAGGGAAAACGCAGCACGTGTACACGAGACAAACAACAAAGGAAACACGGTGCGGAAACACCACGGGTGCACGGAGAGACACTACACAGGACAAACACCACGGGTGCACGGAGAGACACTACACAGGAGAAGCACCACGGGTGCACGGAGAGACACTACACAGGAGAAACACCACGGGTGCACGGAGAGACACTACACAGGAGAAACACCACGGGTGCACGGAGAGACACTACACAGGAGAAACACCACGGGTGCACGGAGAGACACTACACAGGAGAAACACCACGGGTGCACGGAGAGACACTACACAGGAGAAGCACCACGGGTGCACGGAGAGACACTACACAGGAGAAGCACCACGGGTGCACGGAGAGACACTACACAGGAGAAGCACCACGGGTGCACGGAGAGACACTACACAGGAGAAGCACCACGGGTGCACGGAGAGACACTACACAGGAGAAGCACCACGGGTGCACGGAGAAACACTACACAGGATAAACACCACGGGTGCACAGAGAGACACTACACAGGAGAAACAGCACGGGTGCACGGAGAGACATCGCACAGGAGAAACACCACGGGTGCACGGAGAAGCATCGCACAGGAGAAACACCACGGGTGCACGGAGAAGCATCGCACAGGAGAAACACCACGGGTGCACAGAGAGACACTACACAGGAGAAACAGCACGGGTGCACGGAGAGACATCGCACAGGAGAAACACCACGGGTGCACGGAGAAGCATCGCACAGGAGAAACACCACGGGTGCACAGAGAGACACTGGACAGGAGAAACACCACGGGTGCACAGAGAGACACTGGACAGGAGGAACACCACGGGTGCACAGAGAGACACTGGACAGGAGAAACACCATGGGTGCACGGAGAGACACTACACAGGAGAAACACCACGGGTGCACGGAGAGACATCGCACAGGAGGAACACGGCATAGAGACAACGCACGGGCACAGGAGACAAACGAGGGAGACGTGGCGCACAAACCCGGCAGGGCGCGAGGGAGACGTGGCGCAGATACCCGGCAAGGCGCGAGGGAGACGTGGCGCAGATACCCGGCAGGGCGCGAGGGAGACGTGGCGCAGATACCCGGCAGGGCGCGAGGGAGACGTGGCGCAGATACCCGGCAGGGCGCGAGGGAGACGTGGCGCAGATACCCGGCAGGGCGCGAGGGAGACGTGGCGCAGATAACCGGCAGGGCGCGAGGGAGACGTGGCGCAGATAACCGGCAGGGCGCGAGGGAGACGTGGCGCAGATAACCGGCAGGGCGCGAGGGAGACGTGGCGCAGATACCCGGCAGGGCGCGAGGGAGACGTGGCGCAGATACCCGGCAGGGAGCGAGGGAGACGTGGCGCAGATACCCGGCAAGGCGCGAGGGAGACGTGGCGCAGATACCCGGCAGGGCGCGAGGGAGACGTGGCGCAGATACCCGGCAGGGCGCGAAGGAGACGTGGCGCAGATACCCGGCAGGGCGCGAGGGAGACGTGGCGCAGATACCCGGCAGGGCGCGAGGGAGACGTGGCACAGATACCCGGCAGGGCGCGAGGGAGACGTGGCGCAGATACCTGGCAAGGCGCGAGGGAGACGTGGCGCAGATACCCGGCAGGGCGCGAGGGAGACGTGGCGCAGATACCCGGCAGGGCGCGAGGGAGACACGGCATAGGCAGTAAGGATACAAGGCGAGGGCACTGGAGACACGGTGTAGGCAGTAAGGATACAAGGCGAGGGCACTGGAGACACGGCGTAGGCAGTAAGGATACAAGGCGAGGGCACTGGAGACACGGCGTAGGCAGTAAGGATACAAGGCGAGGGCACTGGAGACATGGCGTTGGCAGTAAGGATACAAGGCGAGGGGACTGGAGACACGGCGTAGGCAGTAAGGATACAAGGCGAGGGCACTGGAGGATGGCGTAGGCAGTAAGGATACAAGGCGAGGGCACTGGAGGATGGTGTAGGCAGTAAGGATACAAGGCGAGGGCACTGGAGGATGGTGTAGGCAGTAAGGATACAAAGCGAGGGCACTGGAGGATGGTGTAGGCAGTAAGGATACAAGGCGAGGGCACTGGAGACACGGTGTAGGCAGTAAGCATACAAGGCGAGGGCACTGGAGACACGGTGTAGGCAGTAAGGATACAAGGCGAGGGCACTGGAGACACGGTGTAGGCAGTAAGGATACAAGGCGAGGGCACTGGAGGATGGTGTAGGCAGTAAGGATACAAGGCGAGGGCACTGGAGACACGGTGTAGGCAGTAAGGATACAAGGCGAGGGCACTGGAGACACGGCGTAGGCAGTAAGGATACAAGGCGATGGCACTGGAGACACTGTGTAGGCAGTAAGGATACAAGGCGAGGGCACTGGAGACACGGCGTAGGCAGTAAGGATACAAGGCGAGGGCACTGGAGACACAGTGTAGGCAGTAAGGATACAAGGCGAGGGCACTGGTGGATGGTGTAGGCAGTAAGGATACAAGGCGAGGGCACTGGAGACACGGTGTAGGCAGTAAGGATACAAGGCGAGGGCACTGGAGACACGGCGTAGGCAGTAAGGATACAAGGCGATGGCACTGGAGACACTGTGTAGGCAGTAAGGATACAAGGCGAGGGCACTGGAGACACTGTGTAGGCAGTAAGGATACAAGGCGAGGGCACTGGAGGATGGTGTACACTCCATACACTCACAGCCGCCATCCACAACCAGAGGATTTCACCGACCGTCTTCCACCACCGGAATGCACTGAACCGTCAGTCGCCATCATGACCATGATCACAACGACAGGCCTCCGAGTGCCACAACCACCATCATCCTCCCCCACCTGACAGCGAATGCCCCAGAGTACCCCCCGATAACCGTCCTCGCAGTACCTCTCCCCTTACCTAGCCAAGCGCGGTACTGTTCTATGGGGACCCCCTCCAGCGGCTCGTCGTCTTCATCCACCACCATCAGGGGGGACTGTGAGCGGGACTGCTCCGGGATGACTGTGAACGTGGGCACACTGCAGGGAGAGGAGCGTGATCAGTCTGTGCACAGAGGGCGCGGCCCGGGGCCGGGGGGCACTTACCTCTTGGTACCCAGCACTTGTCCCCCCAGCTTGATCTTGAGGCGGAGCTGTGGTTTCTGGGTGGTCTTCTGCGTGTACGCGGGGGGGCCGCCCCCATCCTGGTGATGCTTCTTCTTGTGTTTCTTGTGCTTCTTGTGTTTCTTCTTGTGAAGAACGTGAGATCCGACATCGTCCTCGTCCCCTGAGACCCCGAAAGCAAGATCACAGAGAGCCCCCCAAACCAAACCCTCAGGATCATGGGGGCACTGAGAGGGGCTATTATGGGGAGGGATGGGCAGGGTTATTATGAAGGGGGCTGGGCCAGGTTCTCATTATGGGGGGGCTGGGCCGGGTTATCATTATGGAGGGGGCTGGGCCGGGTTATCATTATGGAGGGGGCTGGGCCGGGTTATCATTATGGGGGGGCTGGGCCGGGTTATCATTATGGAGGGGGCTGGGCCGGATTATCATTATGGAGGGGGCTGGGCCGGGTTATCATTATGGAGGGGGCAGGGCCGGGTTATCATTATGGAGGGGGCTGGGCCAGGTTATCATTATGGAGGGGGCTGGGCCGGGTTATCATTATGGGGGGGCTGGGCCAGGTTATCATTATGGAGGGGGCTGGGCCGGGTTATCATTATGGGGGGGCTGGGCCGGGTTATCATTATGGAGGTGGCTGGGCTGGGTTATCATTATGAGGGGCTGGGCCGGGTTATCATTATGGAGGGGGCTGGGCCGGGTTATCATTATGGGGGGCTGGGCCAGGTTATCATTATGGAGGGGGCTGGGCCGGGTTATCATTATGAGGGGCTGGGCCGGGTTATCATTATGGAGGTGGCTGGGCTGGGTTATCATTATGAGGGGCTGGGCCGGGTTATCATTATGGAGGGGGCTGGGCCGGGTTATCATTATGGGGGGCTGGGCCAGGTTATCATTATGGAGGGGGCTGGGCCGGGTTATCATTATGGGGGGGCTGGGCCGGGTTATCATTATGAGGGGCTGGGCCGGGTTATCATTATGGGGGGGCTGGGCCGGATTATCATTATGGAGGGGGCTGGGCCGGGTTATCATTATGGAGGGGGCTGGGCCGGGTTATCATTATGGAGGGGGCTGGGCCGGGTTATCATTATGGAGGGGGCTGGGCCGGGTTATCATTATGGGGGGGCTGGGCCGGGTTATCATTATGGGGGGGGCTGGGCCGGGTTATCATTATGAGGGGGCTGGGCCAGGTTATCATTATGGAGGGGGCTGGGCCAGGTTATCATTATGGAGGGGGCAGGGCCGGATTATCATTATGGAGGGGGCTGGGCCGGATTATCATTATGGAGGGGGCTGGGCCAGGTTATCATTATGGAGGGGGCTGGGCCGGGTCATCATTATGGAGGGGGCTGGGCCGGGTCATCATTATGGAGGGGGCTGGGCCGGGTCATCATTATGGAGGGGGCTGGGCCGGGTCATCATTATGTAGGGGGCTGGGCCGGGTCATCATTATGTAGGGGGCTGGGCCGGGTCATCATTATGTAGGGGGCTGGGCCGGGTCCTCATTATGGAGGGGGCTGGGCCGGGTCATCATTATGGAGGGGGCTGGGCCGGGTTATCATTATGGAGGGGGCTGGGCCGGGTTATCATTATGGAGGGGGCTGGGACGGGTTATCATTATGGAGGGGGCTGGGCCGGGTTATCATTATGGAGGGGGCTGGGCCGGGTTATCATTATGGAGGGGGCTGGGCCAGGTTATCATTATGGAGGGGGCTGGGCCGGGTTATCATTATGGAGGGGGCTGGGCCGGGTTATCATTATGGAGGGGGCTGGGCCAGGTTATCATTATGGAGGGGGCTGGGCCGGGTTATCATTATGGAGGGGGCTGGGCCGGGTTATCATTATGGAGGGGGCTGGGCCGGGTTATCATTATGGGGGGGCTGGGCCGGGTTATCATTATGGAGGGGGCTGGGCCGGGTTATCATTATAAGGGGGGCTGGGCCAGGGTATCATTATGGGGGGGGGCTGGGCCGGGTTATCATTATGGAGGGGGCTGGGCCGGGTTATCATTATGGGGGGGCTGGGCCGGGTTATCATTATGGAGGGGGCTGGGCCGGGTTATCATTATGGGGGGCTGGGCCGGGTTATCATTATGAGGGGGCTGGGCCGGGTTATCATTATGGGGGGGCTGGGCCGGGTTATCATTATGGAGGGGGCTGGGCCGGGTTATCATTATGGGGGGGCTGGGCCAGGTTATCATTATGGAGGGGGCTGGGCCGGGTTATCATTATGGAGGGGCTGGGCCGGGTTATCATTATGGAGGGGGCTGGGCCGGGTTATCATTATGGGGGGCTGGGCCGGGTTATCATTATGAGGGGGCTGGGCCGGGTTATCATTATGGGGGGGCTGGGCCAGGTTATCATTATGGAGGGGGCTGGGCCGGGTTATCATTATGGAGGGGGCTGGGCCGGGTTATCATTATGGAGGGGGCAGGGCCGGGTTATCATTATGGAGGGGGCTGGGCCGGGTTATCATTATGGAGGGGGCTGGGCCGGGTTATCATTATGGAGGGGGCTGGGCCGGGTTATCATTATGGAGGGGGCTGGGCCGGGTTATCATTATGGAGGGGGCTGGGCCGGGTTATCATTATGGAGGGGGCTGGGCCGGGTTATCATTATGGAGGGGGCTGGGCCGGGTTATCATTAGGGGGGGGTCGGGTTATCATTATGGGGGGGCAGGGGTCGGGCTATTATGGGGGCGATGTTGTTCTGGGGTCTCTCCTCTGTGACATTCTCTCACCTGTTCCTTCCATGTGGTCGCGGTGCACACTGCACAGCCCTAGTTACACCGAACTTCCTGTCAGTGCACCCGATAAATCCTCCGAACACAACCTCCCCGGAACTACTGTTTGACATTTACATTTCCGAGGGAAGGAAATAATCAAGGACAGGACACGATGTGAGCGCCATCTATGTGGAGGAAGAGACGAGCACATCACAGTGAGCGGCCCCTGCAGAGTATTCCTCCTCCTGCAGAGTATTCCTCCTCCCCCTGCAGAGTATTCCTCCTCCCCACATTACATCTGCAGAGTATTCCTCCTCCCCACATTACATCTGCAGAGTATTCCTCCTCCTCCTGCAGAGTATTCCTCCTCCCCACATTACATCTGCAGAGTATTCCTCCTCCCCCTGCAGAGTATTCCTCCTTCTGCAGAGTATTCCTCCTCCCCCTGCAGAGTATTCCTCCTTCTGCTGAGTATTCCTCCTCCCCCTGCTGAGTATTCCTCCTCCCCCTGCAGAGTATTCCTCCTCCCCCTGCAGAGTATTCCTCCTCCCCCTGCAGAGTATTCCTCCTCCCCCTGCAGAGTATTCCTCCTCCCCCTGCAGAGTATTCCTCCTCCCCCTGCAGAGTATTCCTCCTCCCCCTGCAGAGTATTCCTCCTCCCCCTGCAGAGTATTCCTCCTCCCCCTGCAGAGTATTCCTCCTCCTGCAGAGTATTCCTCCTCCTCCCCCTGCAGAGTATTCCTTCTCCTCCTACAGAGTATTCCTCCTCCTTCTGCAGAGTATTCCTCCTCCTTCTGCAGAGTATTCCTCCTCCTCCTGCAGAGTATTCCTCCTCCTCCTGCAGAGTATTCCTCCTCCTCCTGCAGAGTATTCCTCCTCCTCCTGCAGAGTATTCCTCCTCCCCCTGCAGAGTATTCCTCCTCCCCCTGCAGAGTATTCCTCCTCCCCCTGCAGAGTATTCCTCCTCCCCCTGCAGAGTATTCCTCCTCCTGCAGAGTATTCCTCCTCCTGCAGAGTATTCCTCCTCCTGCAGAGTATTCCTCCTCCTCCTGCAGAGTATTCCTCCTTCTGCAGAGTATTCCTCCTCCCCCTGCAGAGTATTCCTCCTTCTGCTGAGTATTCCTCCTCCCCCTGCTGAGTATTCCTCCTCCCCCTGCAGAGTATTCCTCCTCCCCCTGCAGAGTATTCCTCCTCCCCCTGCAGAGTATTCCTCCTCCCCCTGCAGAGTATTCCTCCTCCCCCTGCAGAGTATTCCTCCTCCCCCTGCAGAGTATTCCTCCTCCTTCTGCAGAGTATTCCTCCTCCTTCTGCAGAGTATTCCTCCTTCTGCAGAGTATTCCTCCTCCTCCTGCAGAGTATTCCTCCTCCTCCTGCAGAGTATTCCTCCTCCTCCTGCAGAGTATTCCTCCTCCCCCTGCAGAGTATTCCTCCTCCCCCTGCAGAGTATTCCTCCTCCCCCTGCAGAGTATTCCTCCTCCCCCTGCAGAGTATTCCTCCTCCCCCTGCAGAGTATTCCTCCTCCCCCTGCAGAGTATTCCTCCTCCTGCAGAGTATTCCTCCTCCTGCAGAGTATTCCTCCTCCTCCTGCAGAGTATTCCTCCTCCTCCTGCAGAGTATTCCTCCTCCTCCTGCAGAGTATTCCTCCTCCCCCTGCAGAGTATTCCTCCTCCCCCTGCAGAGTATTCCTCCTCCCCCTGCAGAGTATTCCTCCTCCTCCTGCAGAGTATTCCTCCTCCTGCAGAGTATTCCTCCTCCCCCTGCAGAGTATTCCTCCTTCTGCTGAGTATTTCTCCTCCTCCCCCTGCAGAGTATTCCTTCTCCTCCTGCAGAGTATTCCTCCTCCTTCTGCAGAGTATTCCTCCTCCTTCTGCAGAGTATTCCTCCTCCTTCTGCAGAGTATTCCTCCTCCTCCTGCAGAGTATTCCTCCTCCTCCTGCAGAGTATTCCTCCTCCTCCTGCAGAGTATTCCTCCTCCTCCTGCAGAGTATTCCTCCTCCTCCTGCAGAGTATTCCTCCTCCTCCTGCAGAGTATTCCTCCTCCCCCTGCAGAGTATTCCTTCTCCTCCTGCAGAGTATTCCTCCTCCTTCTGCAGAGTATTCCTCCTCCTTCTGCAGAGTATTCCTCCTCCTTCTGCAGAGTATTCCTCCTCCCCCTGCAGAGTATTCCTCCTCCCCCTGCAGAGTATTCCTCCTCCCCCTGCAGAGTATTCCTCCTCCCCCTGCAGAGTATTCCTCCTCCCCCTGCAGAGTATTCCTCCTCCCCCTGCAGAGTATTCCTCCTCCCCCTGCAGAGTATTCCTCCTCCCCCTGCAGAGTATTCCTCCTCCCCCTGCAGAGTATTCCTCCTCCCCCTGCAGAGTATTCCTCCTCCCCCTGCAGAGTATTCCTCCTCCCCCTGCAGAGTATTCCTCCTCCCCCTGCAGAGTATTCCTCCTCCTGCAGAGTATTCCTCCTCCTCCCCCTGCAGAGTATTCCTTCTCCTCCTGCAGAGTATTCCTCCTCCTTCTGCAGA
This sequence comes from Anomaloglossus baeobatrachus, assembly GCF_048569485.1. Taxonomy (NCBI): domain Eukaryota; kingdom Metazoa; phylum Chordata; class Amphibia; order Anura; family Aromobatidae; genus Anomaloglossus; species Anomaloglossus baeobatrachus. The sequence goes on along the minus strand of NC_134353.1, from coordinate 3,595,396 downwards.
GTATTCCTCCTCCTTCTGCAGAGTATTCCTCCTCCTCCTGCAGAGTATTCCTCCTCCTCCTGCAGAGTATTCCTCCTCCTCCTGCAGAGTATTCCTCCTCCTCCTGCAGAGTATTCCTCCTCCTCCTGCAGAGTATTCCTCCTCCCCCTGCAGAGTATTCCTCCTCCCCCTGCAGAGTATTCCTCCTCCCCCTGCAGAGTATTCCTCCTCCTGCAGAGTATTCCTCCTCCTCCTGCAGAGTATTCCTTCTCCCCCTGCAGAGTATTCCTCCTCCTGCAGAGTATTCCTCCTCCTCCTGCAGAGTATTCCTCCTCCTCCTGCAGAGTATTCCTCCTCCTCCTGCAGAGTATTCCTCCTCCTCCTGCAGAGTATTCCTCCTCCCCCTGCAGAGTATTCCTCCTCCCCCTGCAGAGTATTCCTCCTCCTCCTGCAGAGTATTCCTCCTCCCCCTGCAGAGTATTCCTCCTCCTGCAGAGTATTCCTCCTCCTCCTGCAGAGTATTCCTCCTTCTGCTGAGTATTTCTCCTCCTCCTCCTGCAGAGTATTCCTCCTCCCCCTGCAGAGTATTCCTCCTTCTGCTGAGTATTTCTCCTCCTCCCCCTGCAGAGTATTCCTTCTCCTCCTGCAGAGTATTCCTCCTCCTTCTGCAGAGTATTCCTCCTCCTTCTGCAGAGTATTCCTCCTCCTTCTGCAGAGTATTCCTCCTCCTCCTGCAGAGTATTCCTCCTCCTCCTGCAGAGTATTCCTCCTCCTCCTGCAGAGTATTCCTCCTCCTCCTGCAGAGTATTCCTCCTCCTCCTGCAGAGTATTCCTCCTCCTCCTGCAGAGTATTCCTCCTCCTCCTGCAGAGTATTCCTCCTCCTCCTGCAGAGTATTCCTCCTCCTCCTGCAGAGTATTCCTCATGCTGAGAATTCCTCCTTCTGCAGAGTATTCCTCCTCCTTCTGCAGAGTATTCCTCCTACTGCAGACTATTTCTCTTTCTCCTGGAGAATATTCCCCCTCCTACTGCAGACTATTCCTCCTCCTTCTGCAGAGTATTCTTCCTCTTCTTGCAGAGTATTCCTCATACTGCAGAGTCTTCCTCTTTCTCCTGCAGAGTATTCCTCCCCACATCACACCTGCAGAGTATTCCTCCTCCTTCTGCAGATTATTCTTCCTCCTCTTGCAGAGTATTCCTCCTACTGCAGAGTATTCCTCCTCCTCCTCCTGTAGCGAATCCTCTTTCTCCTGCAGAGTATTCCTCCCCACATCACACCTGCAGAGTATTCCTCCTCCTCCTCTTGCAGAGTATTCCTCCTCCTCTTGCAGAGTATTCCTCCTCCTCCTCCTCTTGCAGAGTATTCCTCCTCCTCCTCTTGCAGAGTATTCCTCCTCCTCCTCTTGCAGAGTATTCCTCCTCCTCCTCTTGCAGAGTATTCCTCCTCCTCCTCTTGCAGAGTATTCCTCCTCCTCCTCTTGCAGAGTATTCCTCCTCCTCCTCTTGCAGAGTATTCCTCCTCCTCTTGCAGAGTATTCCTCCTCCTCTTGCAGAGTATTCCTCCTCCTTCTCTTGCAGAGTATTCCTCCTCCTCCTCTTGCAGAGTATTCCTCCTCCTCCTCTTGCAGAGTATTCCTCCTCCTCCTCTTGCAGAGTATTCCTCCTCCTCCTCTTGCAGAGTATTCCTCCTCCTCCTCTTGCAGAGTATTCCTCCTCCTCTTGCAGAGTATTCCTCTTCCTCTTGCAGAGTATTCCTCTTCCTCCCGCAGCGTATTCCTCTCCCTCCCGCAGAGTATTCCTCTTCCTCTTGTAGAGTATTCCTCCTGCTGCAGACTATTTCTCTTTCTCCTGGAGAATATTCCCCCTCCTCTTGCAGAGTATTCCTCTTCCTCTTGCAGAGTATTCCTCTTCCTCTTGCAGAGTATTCCCCCTCCTCTTGCAGAGTATTCCCCCTCCTCTTGCAGAGTATTCCCCCTCCTCTTGCAGAGTATTCCCCCTCCTCTTGCAGAGTATTCCCCCTCCTCTTGCAGAGTATTTCCCCTCCTCCTGCAGAGTATTCCCCCTCCTCCTGCAGAGTATTCCCCCTCCTCCTGCAGAGTACTCCTCCTACTGCAGAGTATTCCTCCTGTAGAGTACAGTGGTTCTTTCTCCTGCAGATTATTTCTCTTCCTCCTGCAGAATATTCCCCCTCCTCTTGCAGAGTATTCTTCCTCCTCTGTAAAGATTTGTGCTTTTTTCGCATTTCGCAGAGGGCCGACAACCCTCCTCCGTCCTGCGCCGAGGGCCGACAACCCTCCTCCGTCCTGCGCCGAGGGCCGACAACCCTCCTCCGTCCTGCGCCGAGGGCCGACAACCCTCCTCCGTCCTGCGCCGAGGGCCGACAACCCTCCTCCGTCCTGCGCCGAGGGCCGACAACCCTCCTCCGTCCTGCGCCGAGGGCCGACAACCCTCCTCCGGCCTGCGCCGAGGGCCGACAACCCTCCTCCGTCCTGCGCCGAGGGCCGACAACCCTCCTCCGGCCTGCGCCGAGGGCCGACAACCCTCCTCCGGCCTGCGCCGAGGGCCGACAACCCTCCTCCGTCCTGCGCCGAGGGCCGACAACCCTCCTCCGTCCTGCGCCGAGGGCCGACAACCCTCCTCCGTCCTGCGCCGAGGGCCGACAACCCTCCTCCGGCCTGCGCCGAGGGCCGACAACCCTCCTCCGTCCTGCGCCGAGGGCCGACAACCCTCCTCCGGCCTGCGCCGAGGGCCGACAACCCTCCTCCGGCCTGCGCCGAGGGCCGACAACCCTCCTCCGGCCTGCGCCGAGGGCCGACAACCCTCCTCCGGCCTGCGCCGAGGGCCGACAACCCTCCTCCGGCCTGCGCCGAGGGCCGACAACCCTCCTCCGGCCTGCGCCGAGGGCCGACAACCCTCCTCCGGCCTGCGCCGAGGGCCGACAACCCTCCTCCGGCCTGCGCCGAGGGCCGACAACCCTCCTCCGGCCTGCGCCGAGGGCCGACAACCCTCCTCCGGCCTGCGCCGAGGGCCGACAACCCTCCTCCGGCCTGCGCCGAGGGCCGACAACCCTCCTCCGGCCTGCGCCGAGGGCCGACAACCCTCCTCCGGCCTGCGCCGAGGGCCGACAACCCTCCTCCGGCCTGCGCCGAGGGCCGACAACCCTCCGCCGGCCTGCGCCGAGGGCCGACAACCCTCCTCCGGCCTGCGCCGAGGGCCGACAACCCTCCTCCGGCCTGCGCCGAGGGCCGACAACCCTCCTCCGGCCTGCGCCGAGGGCCGACAACCCTCCTCCGGCCTGCGCCGAGGGCCGACAACCCTCCTCCGGCCTGCGCCGAGGGCCGACAACCCTCCTCCGGCCTGCGCCGAGGGCCGACAACCCTCCTCCGGCCTGCGCCGAGGGCCGACAACCCTCCTCCGGCCTGCGCCGAGGGCCGACAACCCTCCTCCGGCCTGCGCCGAGGGCCGACAACCCTCCTCCGGCCTGCGCCGAGGGCCGACAACCCTCCTCCGGCCTGCGCCGAGGGCCGACAACCCTCCTCCGGCCTGCGCCGAGGGCCGACAACCCTCCTCCGGCCTGCGCCGAGGGCCGACAACCCTCCTCCGGCCTGCGCGGAGGGCCGACAACCCTCCTCCGGCCTGCGCCGAGGGCCGACAACCCTCCTCCGGCCTGCGCCGATTGCCGACAACCCTCCTCCGGCCTGCGCCGAGGGCCGACAACCCTCCTCCGGCCTGCGCCGAGGGCCGACAACCCTCCTCCGGCCTGCGCCGAGGGCCGACAACCCTCCTCCGGCCTGCGCCGAGGGCCGACAACCCTCCTCCGGCCTGCGCCGAGGGCCGACAACCCTCCTCCTGCCTGCGCCGAGGGCCGACAACCCTCCTCCGGCCTGCGCCGAGGGCCGACAACCCTCCTCCGGCCTGCGCCGAGGGCCGACAACCCTCCTCCGGCCTGCCCCGAGGGCCGACAACCCTCCTCCGGCCTGCCCCGAGGGCCGACAACCCTCCAACGGCCTGCCCCGAGGGCCGACAACCCTCCTCCGGTCTGCGCCGAGGGCCGACAACCCTCCAACGGCCTGCCCCGAGGGCCGACAACCCTCCAATGGCCTGCCCCGAGGGCCGACAACCCTCCAACGGTCTATCCATGGCCCTGGAGTGAATCTTACCCATGGCCCTGGAGTGAATCCTACCCATGGCCCGGGAGGGAAACTTACCCTTGGCTCTGTAGGGAAACTTGCCCTTGGCTCTGTAGGGAAACTTGCCCTTGGCTCTGTAGGGAAACTTGCCCTTGGCTCTGTAGGGAAACTTGCCCTTGGGTCTGGAGGGAATCCTGCCATTGGCTCTGGAGGGAATCCTGCCCGTGGCTCTGGAGGGAATCCTGCCCGTGGCTCTGGAGGGAATCCTGCCCTTGGCTCTGTATTGAAACTTAGCCTTGGCTTTGGAGGGAATCCTGCCCTTGGCTCTGGAGAGAATCCTGCCCGTGGCTCTGGAGTGAATCCTACCCATGGCTCTGGAGGGAAACTTGCCCTTGGCTCTGGAGGGAAACTTGCCCTTGGCTCTGGAGGGAATCCTGCCCGTGGCTCTGGAGGGAATCCTGCCCGTGGCTCTATATTGAAACTTCGCCTTGGCTCTGGAGGGAATCCTGCCCGTGGCTCTGGAGGAAATCCTGCCCGTGGCTCTGGAGGAAATCCTGCCCGTGGCTCTGGAGGAAAACCTGCCCGTGGCGCTGGAGGGAATCCTGCCCATGGCTCTGGAGGGAATCCTGCCCATGGCTCTGGAGGGAATCCTGCCTGTGGCTCTGTAAGGAAACTTGCCCTTGGCTCTGGAGGGAATCCTGCCCTTGGCTCTGGAGGGAATCCTGCCCTTGGCTCTGGAGGGAATCCTGCCCGTGGCTCTGGAGGGAATCCTGCCCTTGGCTCTGGAGGGAATCCTGCCCTTGGCTCTGGAGGGAATCCTGCCCTTGGCTCTGGAGGGAATCCTGCCCATGGCTCTGGAGGGAATTCTGCCTGTGGCTCTGTAAGGAAACTTGCCCTTGGCTCTGGAGGGAATCCTGCCCTTGGCTCTGAAGGGAATCCTGCCCTTGGCTCTGGAGGGAATCCTGCCCTTGGATCTGGAGGGAATTCTGCCTGTGGCTCTGGAGGGAATCCTGCCCTTGGATCTGGAGGGAATCCTGCCCTTGGCTCTGGAGGGAATCCTGCCCTTGGCTCTGGAGGGAATCCTGCCCTTGGCTCTGGAGGGAATCCTGCCCTTGGCTCTGTATTGAAACTTAGCCTTGGCTTTGGAGGGAATCCTGCCCTTGGCTCTGGAGAGAATCCTGCCCGTGGCTCTGGAGTGAATCCTACCCATGGCTCTGGAGGGAAACTTGCCCTTGGCTCTGGAGGGAAACTTGCCCTTGGCTCTGGAGGGAATCCTGCCCGTGGCTCTGGAGGGAATCCTGCCCGTGGCTCTATATTGAAACTTCGCCTTGGCTCTGGAGGGAATCCTGCCCGTGGCTCTGGAGGAAATCCTGCCCGTGGCTCTGGAGGAAATCCTGCCCGTGGCTCTGGAGGAAAACCTGCCCGTGGCGCTGGAGGGAATCCTGCCCATGGCTCTGGAGGGAATCCTGCCCATGGCTCTGGAGGGAATCCTGCCTGTGGCTCTGTAAGGAAACTTGCCCTTGGCTCTGGAGGGAATCCTGCCCTTGGCTCTGGAGGGAATCCTGCCCTTGGCTCTGGAGGGAATCCTGCCCGTGGCTCTGGAGGGAATCCTGCCCTTGGCTCTGGAGGGAATCCTGCCCTTGGCTCTGGAGGGAATCCTGCCCTTGGCTCTGGAGGGAATCCTGCCTGTGGCTCTGGAGGGAATTCTGCCTGTGGCTCTGTAAGGAAACTTGCCCTTGGCTCTGGAGGGAATCCTGCCCTTGGCTCTGAAGGGAATCCTGCCCTTGGCTCTGGAGGGAATCCTGCCCTTGGATCTGGAGGGAATTCTGCCTGTGGCTCTGGAGGGAATCCTGCCCTTGGATCTGGAGGGAATCCTGCCCTTGGCTCTGGAGGGAATCCTGCCCTTGGCTCTGGAGGGAATCCTGCCCTTGGCTCTGGAGGGAATCCTGCCCTTGGCTCTGGATGTAATCCTGCCCGTGGTTATAGAGGGAATCCTGTCCTTGGCTCCGTGGCTGTGGAGGGAATCCTGCCCGTGGCTCTGGAGTGAATCCTACCCATGACCCTGGAGGGAATCGTGCCCTTGACTTTGGAGAGAATACTGCCCGTGGCTCTGGAGTGAATCCTACCCATGGCCCTGGAGGGAAACTTGCCCTTGGTTCTGAAGGGAAACTTGCCCTTGACTCTGGAGAGACTCCTGTCCTTGGCTCTGGAGGGAATCCTGCTTGTGCCTCTGGAGGGAATCCTGCTTGTGCCTCTGGAGGGAATCCTGCCCGTGGCTCTGGAGGGAATCCTGCCCTTGGCTCTGGAGGGAATCCTAACTGTGGCCCTGGAGGGAAACTCGCCCGTGGCTCTGGAGGGAATCCTGCCCGTGGCTCTGGAGGGAATCCTGCCCGTGGCTCTGGAGGGAATCCTGCAGGTGGCTAAATAGGGAAACTTGCCCTTGGCTCTGGAGGGAATCCTGCCTTTTGGCTCTGGAGGAAATCCTGCCCATGGCTCTGGAGGGAATCCTGCCCATGGTTCTGGAGTGAATCCTACCCATGGCCCTGGAGGGAAACTTGCCCGTGGCTCTAGAGGGAAACTTGCCCATGGCTTTGGAGGGAATCCTGCCAGTGGCTCTGGAGGGAATCCTGCCCTTGGCTCTGGAGGGAATCCTGCCCATGGCTCCGGAGGGAATCCTGCCCATGGCTCTGGAGAGAATCCTGCCCGTGGCTCTTGAAGGAAACTTGCCTATGGTTCTGGAAGGAATCTTACCCATGGCTCTGGAGGGAATCCTACCTGTGGCCCTGAAGGGAAACTTGCCCTTGGCTCTGGAGGGAATCCTGCCCCTGGCTCTGGAGGGAATCCTGCCCGTGGCTCTGGAGGGAATCCTGCCCGTGGCTCTGGAGGGAATCCTGCCCGTGGCTCTGGAGGGAATCCTGCCCGTGGCTCTGGAGGGAATCCTGCCCGTGGCTCTGGAGGGAATCCTGCCCGTGGCTCTGGAGGGAAACTTGCCCTTGGATCTGGAGGGAATCCTGCCCTTGGCTCTGGAGGGAATCCTGCCCTTGGCTCTGGAGGGAATCCTGCCCGTGGCTCTGGAGGGAATCCTGCCCGTGGTTCTGGAGGGAATCCTGCCCGTGGCTCTGGAGGGAATCCTGCAGGTGGCTAAATAGGGAAACTTGCCCTTGGCTCTGGAGGGAATCCTGCCTTTTGGCTCTGGAGGAAATCCTGCCCATGGCTCTGGAGGGAATCCTGCCCATGGTTCTGGAGTGAATCCTACCCATGGCCCTGGAGGGAAACTTGCCCATGGCTCTAGAGGGAAACTTGCCCGTGGCTTTGGAGGGAATCCTGCCAGTGGCTCTGGAGGGAATCCTGCCCTTGGCTCTGGAGGGAATCCTGCCCATGGCTCTGGAGAGAATCCTGCCCGTGGCTCTTGAAGGAAGCTTGCCCTTGGCTCTGGAAGGAATCTTACCCATGGCTCTGGAGGGAATCCTACCCGTGGCCCTGAAGGGAAACTTGCCCTTGGCTCTGGAGGGAATCCTGCCCCTGGCTCTGGAGGGAATCCTGCCCATGGCTCTGGAGGGAATCCTGCCCGTGGCTCTGGAGGGAATCCTGCCCTTGGCTCTGGAAGGAAGCTTGCCCTTGGCTCTGGAAGGAATCCTACCCATGGCTCTGGAGGGAATCCTGCCTGTGGCTCTGGAGGGAATCCTGCCTGTGGCTCTCGAGTGAATCCTACCCATGGCCCTGGAGGGAAACTTGCCCTTGGTTCTGAAGGGAAACTTGCCCTTGGCTCTGGAGAGACTCCTGTCCTTGGCTCTGGAGGGAATCCTGCCCATGGCTCTGGAGGGAATTTTGCCCTTGGCTCTGGAGTGAATCCTATCCGTGGCCCTGGAGGGAAACTTGCCCTTGGCTCTGTAGGGAATCCTGCCCTTGGCTCTGGAGGGAATCCTGCCCGTGGCTCTGGAGGGAATCCTGCCCGTGGCTCTGGAGGGAATCCTGCCCGTGGCTCTGGAGGGAAACTTGCCCTTGGCTCTGGAGGGAATCCTGCCCTTGGCTCTGGAGGGAATCCTGCCCTTGGCTCTGGAGGGAATCCTGCCCTTGGCTCTGGAGGAAATCCTGCCCTTGGCTCTGGAGGGAAACTTGCCCTTGGCTCTGGAGGGAATCCTGCCCTTGGCTCTGGAGGGAAACTTGTCCTTGGCTCAGGAGGGAATCCTGCTCGTGACTCTGGATGGAATCCTGCCCTTGGCTCTGGAGGGAAACTTGTCCTTGGCTCAGGAGGGAATCCTGCTCGTGACTCTGGATGGAATCCTGCCCTTGGCTCTGGAGGGAATCCTGCTCTTGGCTCTCGGGGCAAGTCTGCCCGTGGCTCTGGACACCCCGGTCCGACACTGCCTACATGTGATAGGCGGGTTGTGGACAAGTAAGTTGTTTTCCTGGTTGATGGTCCCCAATGACTCGGTGACGATGTGTTAGCCGTGTGCAGCTGACGCCATTTTTAATAGTATGTCAAGAATTGTCTCTGCGGCAGCACCGGACACAACGTGGAGCAAAGTCTTCTACAGAATGAAATCCACAACTGCAGCGTGCGGTAAGATAACGGCGAGGGGGTGTCCCGGTGTGCGGTGGTCTGAGCTCCATTGAATTAAGGAATCGCTTCCGAGATACAAATCATTCAAGTCCTGGAAATTATTCTAGGACTGTTACCAAGATCACTGGCAAAAGGATCGGCACAGAAGACGCACCAAACCTGGTGAAGAAGAGAGATCTGGAGCGTAATGACGCAGGGCAGAAGGTCTCCTCTCCACACAGACATTGCACATCGCTGGTATTAGAGTACAGAGATCTGACACCGAGAGGCGTCTCATCATCCTGACGTCTAGTACAATTCTTGATGATGATGATGATGATGATGATGATGATGATGATGATGATGATGTTGATGAACGTCCATCTCTGTAGATCCTTCCCCTCCAGATCACACCCAGTCTTTCCCCTGCACTCCAGGGTGGGATCGTTGGACGGGTCTAGATGACCGGATGTGAAGATCTGTTCCATGCGGCTCACACCAGCCTCTCGAGCCTTCCGCCCCACCAGCCTCTCGAGCAGGATCACCAGCCGATACGGTTGAGGCTCTGGTGACCTGACTCCCAGGACTAGATAACAAACTCTACATAGAAATGTTTCAGGAAACGACCTGGAGGGAGTCTTTTTTCCTAAAAAACAAGATTTCAGGGATCTTTGCCCCTTTTTGGCTGCTGTGTTGATTTGATTGCCCCACGTATGGTTGCTGTTCTGGACTGTCCATAATCTGACCCGTCACACCAGACATTTCACACTCGCGTCCTAAGTCTTGGAACAGGAAGTGATCTTTTTGGATGTGTGAACCATGACTAGTAATGATACAAATGCTAGAAGAACCCATGCATATCGGAAACTCGTAGCTGGCACCTCTGTTACCTGCAGAGTCATGCTGCCTGCATGTACTGAAAAAGCAGTTCTGATCGGGAGATGACATGAGCAGGAAGAAATAATGAGAGAGAGAGGTGGGAGCAGCGCGGTTCTCCTGATTGACGATAATCTGACCAGGATGGTGGCTGTGTGTGAACTCTGCCCAACGACCGGACAATGACATCACTGCGTCCTGACTGCAGCTAGTAGTACAGAGGACATTGCCCCACAGTGTAAGGACAAATACAAAGAAGTCAGACGCTTTCTTAGAAGCCATAATGCTGATGCCAACAGTCCGCCTCTCGTCATGTGCATCACCCTAAGAACAGTGAGACGTTTGGACCCCCCACCTTCTCCCATCCTCCGCCCCTATTGAGCCTTCCGCCCCACCATCGTCTCGAGCCTTCCGCCCCACCATCGTCTCGAGCCTTCCGCCCCACCATCGTCTCGAGCCTTCCGCCCCACCATCGTCTCGAGCCTTCCGCCCCACCAGCCTCTCGAGCCTTCCGCCCCACCAGCCTCTCGAGCCTTCCGCCCCACCAGCCTCTCGAGCCTTCCGCCCTACCAGCCTCTCCTGTCCTCTGCCTCCCCACCCTCTCCTGTCCTCTGCCCCACCACTCTCTCCTATCATCCACTATGTTCTTTTTTCCGCCCCACCACTCTCTCCTATCATCCACCATGTTCTTTTCTCCATCCCCCCAACCAATCCTCCGCCCCACCGCCGTCTCCTGTCCTCCGCCCCACCGCAGTCTCCTGTCCTCCGCCCCACCGCCGACTCCTGTCCTCCGCCTCACCGCCGTCTCCTGTCCTCCGCCCCACCGCAGTCTCCTGTCCTCCGCCGTCTCCTGTCCTCCGCCCCACCGTCATCTCTCTTGTCCTTCCGCCCCACCCGCCGTCTCCTGTCCTCCGCCCCACCGCCGTCTCCTGTCCTCCGCCCCACCGCCGTCTCCTGTCCTCCGCCCCACCGCCCTCTCCTGTCCTCCGCCCCACCGCCCTCTCCTGTCCTCCGCCTCACCCTCTCCTGTCCCCCGCCTCACCCTCTCCTGTCCTCCGCCTCACCACCCTATCCTATCATCCACCATGTTCTTTCCTTCATCCCACCTCTCCTAACCTCCACACCACTTCCTTTCCTGTCTTTCATTCCGTCACCCCCTCTTGTCCTCCATCCCGCCACACCTCTTGTCCCCAATCCCGCCACCCTCTCCTCTCCCCTATCCTCTCCTACCCACCACCCCATCATCCGGTCCTGTACTCCACCCCACCACCTTCTCCTCCACCCCACCACCATCCTGTCCTCCACCCCTCACCATTCTCTATCATCCACCATGTCCTTTCCTCCATCCCATCACCCTGACGTTCCGCCCACCATCGTCTCCTGTCCTCCGGCCCACCATCGTCTCCTGTCCTCCGGACCACCATCGTCTCCTGTCCTCCGGCCCACCATCGTCTCCTGTCCTCCGGCCCACCATCGTCTCCTGTCCTCCGGCCCACCATCGTCTCCTGTCCTCCGGCCCACCACTCTCTCCAATCATCCACCATGTTCTTTCCCCCATCCCCCCACCCAATCCTCCGCCCCACCACCCTCTCCTGTCTTCCGCCCCACCACTCTCTCCTGTCCTCTGCCCCACCACCCTCTCCTGTCCTCTGCCCCACCACCCTCTCCTGTCCTCTGCCCCACCACCCTCTCCTGTCCTCTGCCCCACCACCCTCTCCTGTCCTCTGCCCCACCACCCTCTCCTGTCCTCTGCCTCACCACCCTCTCCTGTCCTCTGCCCCACCACCCTCTCCTGTCCTCCGCCCCACCACCCTCTCCTGTCCTCCGCCCCACCACCCTCTCCTGTCCTCCGCCCCACCACCCTCTCCTGTCCTCCGCCCCACCACCCTCTCCTGTCCTCCGCCCCACCACCCTCTCCTGTCCTCCGCCCCACCACTCTCGCCTATCATCCACTGTTCTTTTTTCCGTCCCACCACCCTCTCCTATCATCCACCATGTTCTTTCCTCCATCCCCCCACCCAATCCTCCGCCCCACCACCCTCTCCTGTCTTCCAGCCCACCACCCTCTCCTGTCTTCCGCCCCACCACCCTCTCCTGTCTTCCGCCCCACCACCCTCTCCTGTCTTCCGCCCCACCACCCTTACCTGTCCTCTGCCCCACCACCCTTTCCTGTCCTCCGCCTCACCACCCTCTTCTATCATCCACCATGTTCTTTCCTCCATCCCACCTCTCCTAACCTCCACACCACATCCTCTCCTGTCTTTCATTCCGTCACCCCCTCTTGTCCTCCATCCCGCCACACCTGTTGTCCTCCATCCCACCACCCTCTCCTCTCCCCTATCCTCTCCTACCCACCACCCCATCATCCGGTCCTGTACTCCACCCCACTACCTTCTCCTCCACCCCACCACCATCCTGTCCTCCACCCCTCACTCTTCTCTATCATCCACCATGTCCTTTCCTCCATCCCACCACCCTGACGTCCGGCCCACCGTCGTCTCCCCCTGGTCTCCTCCGGCCCACCGTCGTCTCCCCCTGGTCTCCTCCGGCCCACCGTCGTCTCCCCCCTGGTCTCCTCCGGCCCACCGTCGTCTTCCCCCTGGTCTCCTCCGGCCCACCGTCGTCTTCCCCCTGGTCTCCTCCGGCCCACCGTCGTCTTCCCCCTGGTCTCCTCCGGCCCACCGTCGTCTTCCCCCTGGTCTCCTCCGGCCCACCGTCGTCTTCCCCCTGGTCTCCTCCGGCCCACCGTCGTCTCCCCCTGGTCTCCTCCGGCCCACCATCGTCTCTCCCTGGTCTCCTCCGGCCCACCGTCGTCTCCCCGTGTCCTCTGCCCCACCGTCGTCTCCTGTGGCTGAGAGGCATCAGGTACTAAAGACCCCTTCCCCTTTTGGGAGGTGCCTGGGCAACTCTATATGTTGGTAGCTGACAGGTACCTAGTGCTGCTGTTTCTGTGCTGTATTGCTGAGACTTATGTGTTCCAGTGCATTACGATACCAGCCGCTGCAAATGCATCATCCATCTATACACCTACTATATTGGCTTATTGGCTGCTGTTGCATCTACTATCAGGTTCCTACTCCGGCAGCAATTCTGGCTCCAAGACCTGGTTTGACGATGATCCCTAACTATGCAGGAACTTCATACATCAGTGCTCCCTGCACGTTAATCTTTTGTCGCATCTATTCATCTTGAACCAGGCCAAAATAGCCTTCATGATGTCGCACTTGACTGGTGAGGCCCTCTCGTGATCCAATCATTCTGAACCTGCCAATCTTACTGGAGAAATTCCACAAGGTGTTCGACGAGCCGGGTTGAGTCTCGTCGGTGGCATCCTTCCTCCTTAGACGCCATCCATATGCTGTCCATTTCCAAACCTCGTCCTCCAAACTGGGCTGTATTAATGAAGCACAGGTGCACAGTTGGCTATTTTCTGGGAAGGTTTGTCTGGAAGGGTACAGGACACGCTGGCTGGTCAAGATGTGCCATCCTCTTTGGACAACCTAGTATTGCTGGCTATTTGCATCAATCTTCGGTTCCAAGACTAATCCAGAGAGGTGAACCAGGAGAAGAGGTTATTGCGCCTGGCTCCTTCATTTCAGAGGTTCATCATACCTGTATCTCCCGCGAATCCTTCGGAGCCCATGGAGGTGAATCTAGTGTATCCGGCGAGTTTCCAACTTGAGGTCAGTCGCACCAGGAAGGGGCGCTTCTACTGCGGAACAGTATCGATAGTGAAACATTATCGGATTCCCGTTCATTAGCTTCAAACTCCCATTGCTATGTTGTCCATGGATAGAAAGCCCCTGTCTTTGGCTAGTCAATTTGTCACTGAGCAATTTTACCTTCTGGAGGGATTGCTGCATACGGAAAGAATTGCCTTCCACGTATTACTGGAAATGTCACATCCTCTGTTCGTGGGTCTTCCGAGGCTTTGAAAGCGTGAACTAGTTTTGGACTGAAGATCCAGAGACGTGCTCAGGTGAGGTCACTCCTGCAATGAAAGCTTTCTCATTTCCGTGCAACCTACTGGGGCCGCCTGTGAGACCCTCTAATTTTCCAGAACTGCCGTTCGCCTACTGGGCCTTTGAAGACGTCTTCGATAAAAAGGAGGCCGAGACTCTACCACCCCATAGGCTGTATGACAGCCCCATCAACCTGCTTCTTGGTTCCACTCCTCCTCATGGTCTTATTTACTCTCTGTCACAGGCTGAGACTCAAGCCATGTCCGAGTGCATAAAGGAGAAACTGGTGAGCAGATTCATCCAAAAGTCCTCCTCATCGGTCCGAGGCGGATTCTTCTTTGTGAAGAAAAGGGCGGTTCTCTTCAGCCTTTCATTGATTATAGAGGTCTGAACCAAATCGCGGTAAAAAATGAATACCAGCTGCCGCTTATACCAGAATTATTTGCCCGGCATCAAGGTTCTAGGATCTTCTCCAAACTCCACCTCAGTGGTGCATACAACCTCATCTGGATACGGTCAGGTGACGAATGGAAGACAGCCTTCAATGCCCATGACAACCGCTATGAATATTGGGTAATGCCATTCAGACTCCGCAATGCTCTTGCGGTCTTCCAACAATTTATCAATGATATATTCTGACATCTGCTCTACTCATGCGTGGTGGTGTACCTGGACGACATTCTGGTGTTCTCTCCCAATCTGCCTACACACAGGACAAATGTTCGCCAGGTGTTTCAGAGACTTCGGGAGAATCGTCTCTACACCAAATTCGAGAAGTGTCTCTTTGAGTGGTCTTCCCTGCCTTTCCTAGGCGCCATAATCTCGGACACCTGGCTTGAGGATGGATCCGCACAAGGTATCTGCAGTGCTGAAATGGCCTCTGCCCAATGGATTAAAAACGATCTAGTGGTTCCTCAGTTTCGCCAACTATTATCTTCAGTTCATGTCACAATTCTTGGCCCAGATTCTCCCCATTTCGGCCCTGACTCGCAAGGAGGTGAATCCTAAAGTGTTTATGCGTTTTTTACCCGCACGTAGGCCTTCTCTTCAGCTCTGGCACTACATAGACTGGAGATTAGTAGACATTTCCTTCCGGAAGTGGATGCTTGGTCCTCTGTGCTTTTCTCACACAGAAGTCGGCTGCTGGTAAGACAGTGAGCTGTGATTGATTTCTTTTCCAGGGCCTTCTCTCCAACTGAACTCAACCGAAAGTTGTTTGCAATGAAAATGGCACTGGAGGAATTTAGATACCTACTGGAGGGAGCAATGCATCCAGTCATCTTATAAACTTACCACAAAAATCTTGCATACCTACAGTCGGCTCAGATGCTGAATCCACACCAGGCTTGGTGGTCATTATTCTTCCCCCGCTACAATTTTGCCTAGCACTTTTGCCCGGCCGAGAAGAACATCAAGGCGGATGCACTATCTAGGGCTTTTTTGTCAACAAACAAGAAACTGAGCCTCAACACATTACCAAGCCCTCCAAGATACAGTGGCTCCAGTTGATGTCTCGAGTTCCTCCCAGTAAGACATTGGTCGCTGAAACAGACAGGAAGCATGTTCTTCGGTGGGGTCATTTCTCCAAGCTGGCTGGCCACACTGGAAAAAGAAGTCCTTTCAGCTGATCTCTCGGCATTACTGGTGGCCAACGCTGCAGCAAGATGTTGAGGAGTCTGTCTTGGCCTGTCCCTCATTCGCCCTAAGATGACTACTGCACCTACCGGAGCCTTCCACTGAATCACAGACCTGCCAAAGTCCTCCAGCTGCACTGTCCTCTGAATAGTAGTGGATAGGTTTTTCAAAATGGCCCATTTCACCCAATTAAAGTGGTTTACCCTCTGCAACAGTGCTCGTTGAGCCCTTTGTCCAGCATATCTTCTGGATTCATGGACTTCTGCTTCACGTTGTGTCCAACAGAGGTGTCCAGCTCACGTCTCGGTTCTGGAGGCCTACCATCCGCAGTCCAATAGCCAGGTAGAACTGGTCAACCAGATCTTGACAAACTTCTTGCAATACTTCATTAACTAGCACCACAGTAACTAGATCAAGTTCCTTCCATGGGCAGAATTCTCATACAATAACCACTTGAGTGAATCCTCCGCCAAGTCTCCATTTCACGTAGTATATGGACAGCAGCCGAAAATCCCGTTCCCAGTAGTGGTCACCTCCGGTAACCCAGTCACCGATGCTCTCATCAAGACTTTTTTTCGAAAACTAGGAGGAGGTCAAATCCTCTCTGAAGCAGTTCTCCATCCGAATGAAGAGACATGCAGATAAGAGACGTTTAGACCCTCCAGCCCAGAGGCAAGGTATGGCTTCAGTTTGCTGTCATACAAGTTGGGCCCTTCGGTCCCTTTGAGGTGGTCCAGCAGATTAATTAAGTGTTATACAAATTAAAGCTCCTGGCTTCCTTACGAATTCCCCACTTGTTCCACTTTTCCCTCTTCAAACCAGTCAATCCTGAGCTATTACTTCAGGGATCCAGGTACCTCGCCTACCCGGTCAGTGATGAAGACACCTTTGAGGTAAAAGCCATCCTCCTAAAAGAGGTTTGAGGTGACAACTTTTTCTTAGTGGACTGGAAGCGGTTTAGTCTTTGGGAGAGGTCATGGCAGCCAAGGGAAAATATTAATGCCCCTCTTCTTAACAGATTCCTAGAAATGGTGGGGGTACTGTAACACCTATACCGACGTCCCCGCACTGTCCTGCTTACCTCCCCTGGTGTGGACGCCGGCAATCTCGCCTTCTGTACGCTCAGCGTTGGCTGCCCTTTCTCCGGTCCCTACCTCTCGGAGCCTGTGCAAGATCCACGGGCCTCCTAGGAGATCAGGTCAGAGATCAGTGCCTTGGTCCAGTGGGTCAACAATCCCTTCGCTCAACTCATCAGGCATTACATTCCACTCCACCAACCTTTCATATCCTCAACCCTCTCCTATCTGCCACCCCACTACCCTGTCCTTTCCTCCACACCACCAAAATCCTGTCCTCCACCCAAGCATCCTCTTGTGTCCTCAACCCTCTCCTATCCTCCACTCCACCACCATCCTGTCCTTCTTCCCACCACCCTCTCCTTTCTTTCACCCTATCACCCTCCCCTTTCCTCCACCCCATCACCCTCTCTAACACTCCTCCATTTTCTTCTGTCCTCCACCTCACCAACCACTCCTTTCCTCCACCCCACCACACTATTTTATCCTCCATCATCTTTTGTCCTTCACCTCACCATCCTCTCCTGTCCTCCACCCTACTGTTTTCTACCCCACCACCATCCTGCTCCACCCCATCACCCTGTTCTGTCCTGTCCTGTAGGGTGAATGCTGTACGGACCGTATTACATGCATGAGAATTCAGCTGAGCTCTGGCTACTGTAGGGGTGGCCGTGGCTTATGTGTAATGTACCAGTTACTTGTGGTACCGGCAGGATGCCGGCCATGGCACAGCTCCTGTGTTATCCAGCAATGATGAGGTTAAGGCCACTGTATTTCTCCATAGATGGAGTGTGATTGTCACCATCTGGAGCTGGCGGGGGCCCAGGATCTGCATGTCTCATGGCTTCCTGTGTCTCCGCCGCGCTCCCCCATGTTCTGCTGTAATGTGCACCCGAGATGCCGCAAATACAGAAACAGGTGCAAATGCACTGTATGTAACACAGATACTACCCCGTGTAATATCCCGTGTAATACAGACACCCCCCTACCCCCCGTGTAATATCACATGTGTCATACAGACACCCCCCTACCCCCGTGTAATATCACACGTTTAATACAGATACTACCCCGTGTAATATCACACGTGTAATACAGACACTTCCCCCGTGTAATATCACACATGTAATACAGACACCTCCCCCACCCCCCCGTGTAATATCACACGTATAATACAGACACTCCCCCGTGTAATATCACACGTGTAATACAGACACTCCCCCGTGTAATATCACACGTGTAATACAGACACTCCCCCGTGTAATATCACACATGTAATACAGACACTCCCCGTCCCCCGTGTAATATCACACGTGTAATACAGACACTCCCCGTGTAATATCACACGTGTAATACAGACACTCCCCCGTGTAATATCACACGTGTAATACAGACACTCCCCCGTGTAATATCACACGTGTAATACAGACACTCCCCCGTGTAATATCACACGTGTAATACAGACACTCCCCCGTGTAATATCACACGTGTAATACAGACACTCCCCCCGTGTAATATCACACGTGTAATACAGACACTCCCCCGTGTAATATCACACGTTTAATACAGACGCTCCCCCGTGTAATATCACCCGTGTAATACAGACACTGCCCCCGTGTAATATCACCCATGTAATACAGACGCTCCCCCGTGTAATATCACACGTGTAATACAGACACTCCCCCGTGTAATTTCACACGTGTAATACAGACACTCCCCCGTGTAATTTCACACGTGTAATACAGACACTCCCCCGTGTAATATCACACGTGTAATACAGACACTCCCCCGTGTAATATCACACGTGTAATACAGACACTCCCCCGTGTAATTTCACACGTGTAATACAGACACTCCCCCGTGTAATTTCACACGTGTAATACAGACACTCCCCCGTGTAATATCACACGTGTAATACAGACACTCCCCCGTGTAATATCACACGTGTAATACAGACACTCCCCTGTGTAATATCACACGTGTAATACAGACACTCCCCCGTGTAATTTCACACGTGTAATACAGACACTCCCCCGTGTAATATCACACGTGTAATACAGACACTCCCCCGTGTAATATCACACGTGTAATACAGACACTCCCCTGTGTAATATCACACGTGTAATACAGACACTCCCCCCGTGTAATATCACACGTGTAATACAGACACTCCCCCGTGTAATATCACATATATAATACAGACACTCCCCCCGTGTAATATCACACGTGTAATACAGACGCTCCCCCCGTGTAATATCACATATATAATACAGACACTCCCCCGTGTAATATCACACGTGTAATACAGACACTCCACCGTGTAATATCACACGTGTAATACAGACACTCCCCCCGTGTAATATCACACGTATAATACAGACACTCCCCCGTGTAATATCACACATGTAATACAGACCTTCCCCCCGTGTAATATCACACGTGTAATACAGACACTCCCTCGTGTAATATCACACGTGTAATACAGACACTCCCCCGTGTAATATCACACGTGTAATACAGATGCTCCCCCGTGTAATATCACACGTGTAATACAGACACTCCACTCCCCCCGTGTAATATCACACGTGTAATACAGACCCTCCCCCCGTGTAATATCACACGTGTAATAGACCCTCCCCCCGTGTAATATCACACGTGTAATACAGACACTCCCCGTGTAATATCACACGTGTAATACAGACACTCCACCGTGTAATATCACACGTGTAATACAGACACTCCCCCCGTGTATTATCACACGTGTAATACAGACCCTCCCCCCGTGTAATATCACACGTGTAATACAGACACTCCCCCGTGTAATATCACACGTGTAATACAGACGCTCCCCCGTGTAATATCACACGTGTAATACAGACACTCCCCCGTGTAATATCACACGTGTAATACAGACACTCCCCTGTGTAATATCACACGTGTAATACAGACACTCCCCCGTGTAATATCACACATGTAATACAGACACTCCCTCGTGTAATATCACACGTGTAATACAGACACTCCCCCCGTGTAATATCACACGTGTAATACAGACACTCCCCTGTGTAATATCACACGTGTAATACAGACACTCCCCTGTGTAATATCACACGTGTAATACACACTTTTCCCTTGTAATATCACACATATAATACAGACACTCCCCCGTGTAATATCACACGTGTAATACAGACACTCCCCCGTGTAATATCACACGTGTAATACAGACACTCCCCCGTGTAATATCACACGTGTAATACAGACACTTTCCCCTTGTAATATCACACATATAATACAGACACTCCCCCGTGTAATATCACACGTGTAATACAGACACTCCCCCGTGTAATATCACACGTGTAATACAGACACTCCCCCGTGTAATATCACACATGTAATACAGACACTCCCTCGTGTAATATCACACCTGTAATACAGACACTCCCCCGTGTAATATCACATATATAATACAGACACTCCCCCCGTGTAATATCACACGTGTAATACAGACACTCCCCCCATGTAATATCACACGTGTAATACAGACACTCCCCGTGTAATATCACACGTGTAATACAGACACTCCCCCCGTGTAATATCACACGTGTAATACAGACACTCCCCCCGTGTAATATCACACGTGTAATACAGACACTCCCCCCGTGTAATATCACACGTGTAATACAGACACTCCCCCCGTGTAATATCACACGTGTAATACAGACACTCCCCCCGTGTAATATCACACGTGTAATACAGACACTCCCCCGTGTAATATCACACGTGTAATACAGACACTCCCCCCGTGTAATATCACACGTGTAATACAGACACTCCCCCCGTGTAATATCACACATGTAATACAGACACTCCACCGTGTAATATCACACGTGTAATACAGACACTCCCCCGTGTAATATCACACATGTAATACAGACACTCCCCCGTGTAATATCACACGTGTAATACAGACACTCCCCCGTGTAATATCACACATGTAATACAGACACTCCACCGTGTAATATCACACGTGTAATACAGACACTCCCCCGTGTAATATCACACATGTAATACAGACACTCCCCCGTGTAATATCACACATGTAATACAGACACTCCCCCGTGTAATATCACACGTGTAATACAGACACTCCCCCGTGTAATATCACCCGTGTAATACAGACACTGCCCCCGTGTAATATCACCCGTGTAATACAGACGCTCCCCCGTGTAATATCACACGTGTAATACAGACGCTCCCCCGTGTAATTTCACACGTGTAATACAGACACTCCCCCGTGTAATTTCACACGTGTAATACAGACACTCCCCCGTGTAATATCACACGTGTAATACAGACACTCCCCCGTGTAATATCACACATGTAATACAGACACTCCCCCGTGTAATATCACACGTGTAATACAGACACTCCCCCGTGTAATATCACACGTGTAATACAGACACTCCCCCCGTGTAATATCACACGTGTAATACAGACACTGCCCCGTGTAATATCACACGTGTAATACAGACACTCCCCCCGTGTAATATCACACGTGTAATACAGACACTCCCCCGTGTAATATCACACGTGTAATACAGACACTCCCCCGTGTAATATCACACGTGTAATACAGACACTCCCCCGTGTAATATCACACGTGTAATACAGACACTCCCCCCGTGTAATATCACACGTGTAATACAGACACTCCCCCCGTGTAATATCACACGTGTAATACAGACACTCCCCCCGTGTAATATCACATATATAATACAGACACTCCCCGTGTAATATCACACGTGTAATACAGACACTCCCCCCGTGTAATATCGCATATATAATACAGACACTCCCCCCGTGTAATATCACACGTGTAATACAGACACTCCCCCCGTGTAATATCACACGTGTAATACAGACACTCCCCCCGTGTAATATCACACGTGTAATACAGACACTTCCCCCGTGTAATATCACCTGTGTAATACAGACACTTCCCCGTGTAATATCACATGTATAATACAGACACTCCCCGTGTAATATCACACGTGTAATACAGACACTCCCCCCGTGTAATATCACACGTGTAATACAGACACTCCCCCGTGTAATATCACACGTGTAATACAGACACTCCCCCGTGTAATATCACACGTGTAATACAGACACTCCCCCCGTGTAATATCACACATGTAATACAGACACTCCACCGTGTAATATCACACGTGTAATACAGACACTCCCCCGTGTAATATCACACATGTAATACAGACACTCCCCCGTGTAATATCACACGTGTAATACAGACACTCCCCCGTGTAATATCACACATGTAATACAGACACTCCACCGTGTAATATCACACGTGTAATACAGACACTCCCCCGTGTAATATCACACATGTAATACAGACACTCCCCCGTGTAATATCACACATGTAATACAGACACTCCCCCGTGTAATATCACACGTGTAATACAGACACTCCCCCGTGTAATATCACCCGTGTAATACAGACACTGCCCCCGTGTAATATCACCCGTGTAATACAGACGCTCCCCCGTGTAATATCACACGTGTAATACAGACGCTCCCCCGTGTAATTTCACACGTGTAATACAGACACTCCCCCGTGTAATTTCACACGTGTAATACAGACACTCCCCCGTGTAATATCACACGTGTAATACAGACACTCCCCCGTGTAATATCACACATGTAATACAGACACTCCCCCGTGTAATATCACACGTGTAATACAGACACTCCCCCGTGTAATATCACACGTGTAATACAGACACTCCCCCCGTGTAATATCACACGTGTAATACAGACACTGCCCCGTGTAATATCACACGTGTAATACAGACACTCCCCCCGTGTAATATCACACGTGTAATACAGACACTCCCCCGTGTAATATCACACGTGTAATACAGACACTCCCCCGTGTAATATCACACGTGTAATACAGACACTCCCCCGTGTAATATCACACGTGTAATACAGACACTCCCCCCGTGTAATATCACACGTGTAATACAGACACTCCCCCCGTGTAATATCACACGTGTAATACAGACACTCCCCCCGTGTAATATCACATATATAATACAGACACTCCCCGTGTAATATCACACGTGTAATACAGACACTCCCCCCGTGTAATATCGCATATATAATACAGACACTCCCCCCGTGTAATATCACACGTGTAATACAGACACTCCCCCCGTGTAATATCACACGTGTAATACAGACACTCCCCCCGTGTAATATCACACGTGTAATACAGACACTTCCCCCGTGTAATATCACCTGTGTAATACAGACACTTCCCCGTGTAATATCACATGTATAATACAGACACTCCCCGTGTAATATCACACGTGTAATACAGACACTCCCCCCGTGTAATATCACACGTGTAATACAGACACTCCCCCGTGTAATATCACACGTGTAATACAGACACTCCCCAGTGTAATATCACACGTGTTATACATAATCTGCCCCCCCCCCCGTAATCTTCTTTTTGGGGTCTTTGATAGTTTTGGTCTGTTTTGCCCCCCAGTCTCGGTGGTCCAGGTGCAGCTGCGGAGCCCTTGGTTGCGGTGAGGACGCGTATCTCGCGCTGTGATTGGGGTCGTCTCCTGCCCCCGCCCGTGGTGTGTGCGGCAGGTAGAGGTGAGTGGGTGGGAGGAGTAGTGCAGGATGATGGGAGTGCTGGGGGCGGACGCTCGCTCTCGCAGGCTGTAATCCCTGCAGGAATTCCCGGCAATCTCTGGCACAAGTTCGGGTCCTGGTCGTTCCTTATCATGTTCTGCCGCAATCACCGCAGCCGGGTGACGGTGGCGCGATGCTCTGCGCTGGAGATGGAGATCCGGAGGGGGCGGCTGCGGAGGAGTGTGCTGCTGGACACCCCGCAGGTGAGTGTGTGCCCAGTACTGGCGAGACGAGCGCGGCCGGCAGGGTCCGATACACCGGAACATGGACCCTGCCGGAAGGGTCCGATATACCGGAACATTAACCCCCGCACCGCGGCCGGCAGGGTCCGATACACCGGACATTAACCCCGACACCGCGGCCGCCGTTAACCCTGTCCCTGCCGGCACTCGTGATCTACAGAACAATCACAGGGTCTGTGCAGGAAGCGCGCCCCGGGGTCACCGCACAGCAGCAGGCTGCGCAAACCCCTCACATGACTCACCCGTGACGCCCCAGCGCGGTACCGCCTGCCCCAGATGTATCACCCAGCACAGGCTGAGATACAGCAGCACAGGGGATCACCCAGCACAGGCTGAGATACAGCAGCACAGAGGATCACCCAGCACAGGCTGAGATACAGCAGCAGAGAGGATCACCCAGCACAGGCTGAGATACAGCAGCACAGAGGATCACCCAGCACAGGCTGAGATACAGCAGCAGAGAGGATCACCCAGCACAGGCTGAGATACAGCAGCACAGAGGATCACCCAGCACAGGCTGAGATACAGCAGCACAGAGGATCACCCAGCACAGGCTGAGATACAGCAGCACAGGGGATCACCCAGCACAGGCTGAGATACAGCAGCACAGAGGATCACCCAGCACAGGCTGAGATACAGCAGCACAGAGGATCACCCAGCACAGGCTGAGATACAGCAGCACAGGGGATCACCCAGCACAGGCTGAGATACAGCAGCACAGAGGATCACCCAGCACAGGCTGAGATACAGCAGCACAGAGGATCACCCAGCACAGGCTGAGATACAGCAGCACAGGGGATCACCCAGCACAGGCTGAGATACAGCAGCAGAGAGGATCACCCAGCACAGGCTGAGATACAGCAGCACAGAGGATCACCCAGCACAGGCTGAGATACAGCAGCACAGAGGATCACCCAGCACAGGCTGAGATACAGCAGCAGAGAGGATCACCCAGCACAGGCTGAGATACAGCAGCAGAGAGGATCACCCAGCACAGGCTGAGATACAGCAGCAGAGAGGATCACCCAGCACAGGCTGAGATACAGCAGCACAGGGGATCACCCAGCACAGGCTGAGATACAGCAGCACAGAGGATCACCCAGCACAGGCTGAGATACAGCAGCACAGAGGATCACCCAGCACAGGCTGAGATACAGCAGCACAGGGGATCACCCAGCACAGGCTGAGATACAGCAGCACAGAGGATCACCCAGCACAGGCTGAGATACAGCAGCACAGGGGATCACCCAGCACAGGCTGAGATACAGCAGCACAGAGGATCACACAGCACAGGCTGAGATACAGCAGCACAGAGGATCACCCAGCACAGGCTGAGATACAGCAGCACAGAGGATCACACAGCACAGGCTGAGATACAGCAGCACAGAGGATCACACAGCACAGGCTGAGATACAGCAGCACAGAGGATCACCCAGGACATGCTGAGATACAGCAGCACAGAGCATCACACAGCACAGGCTGAGATACAGCAGCACAGAGGATCACCCAGCACAGGCTGAGATACAGCAGCACAGAGGATCACCCAGCACAGGCTGAGATACAGCAGCACAGAGGATCACACAGCACAGGCTGAGATACAGCAGCACAGAGGATCACCCAGCACAGGCTGAGATACAGCAGCACAGAGGATCACCCAGCACAGGCTGAGATACAGCAGCACAGAGGATCACCCAGCACAGGCTGAGATACAGCAGCAGAGAGGATCACCCAGCACAGGCTGAGATACAGCAGCACAGAGGATCACCCAGCACAGGCTGAGATACAGCAGCACAGAGGATCACCCAGCACAGGCTGAGATACAGCAGCACAGAGGATCACACAGCACAGGCTGAGATACAGCAGCACAGAGGATCACCCAGCACAGGCTGAGATACAGCAGCACAGAGGATCACCCAGCACAGGCTGAGATACAGCAGCACAGAGGATCACCCAGCACAGGCTGAGATACAGCAGCACAGAGGATCACCCAGCACAGGCTGAGATACAGCAGCAGAGAGGATCACCCAGCACAGGCTGAGATACAGCAGCACAGAGGATCACACAGCACAGGCTGAGATACAGCAGCACAGAGGATCACCCAGCACAGGCTGAGATACAGCAGCAGAGAGGATCACCCAGCACAGGCTGAGATACAGCAGCACAGAGGATCACACAGCACAGGCTGAGATACAGCAGCACAGAGGATCACCCAGCACAGGCTGAGATACAGCAGCAGAGAGGATCACCCAGCACAGGCTGAGATACAGCAGCACAGAGGATCACCCAGCACAGGCTGAGATACAGCAGCACAGAGGATCACCCAGCACAGGCTGAGATACAGCAGCAGAGAGGATCACCCAGCACAGGCTGAGATACAGCAGCACAGAGGATCACCCAGCACAGGCTGAGATACAGCAGCAGAGAGGATCACCCAGCACAGGCTGAGATACAGCAGCACAGAGGATCACACAGCACAGGCTGAGATACAGCAGCACAGAGGATCACACAGCACAGGCTGAGATACAGCAGCACAGAGGATCACACAGCACAGGCTGAGATACAGCAGCACAGAGGATCACACAGCACAGGCTGAGATACAGCAGCACAGAGGATCACCCAGGACATGCTGAGATACAGCAGCACAGAGCATCACACAGCACAGGCTGAGATACAGCAGCACAGAGGATCACCCAGCACAGGCTGAGATACAGCAGCACAGAGGATCACCCAGCACAGGCTGAGATACAGCAGCACAGAGGATCACACAGCACAGGCTGAGATACAGCAGCACAGAGGATCACCCAGCACAGGCTGAGATACAGCAGCACAGAGGATCACACAGCACAGGCTGAGATACAGCAGCACAGAGGATCACACAGCACAGGCTGAGATACAGCAGCACAGAGGATCACACAGCACAGGCTGAGATACAGCAGCACAGAGGATCACCCAGGACATGCTGAGATACAGCAGCACAGAGGATCACCCAGCACAGGCTGAGATACAGCAGCACAGAGGATCACCCAGCACAGGCTGAGATACAGCAGCACAGAGGATCACACAGCATTTCATATCATTCCCCTGATAGGATTAGGTACATAGTGATGATTTGGGGCAGGGTCCCCTGTACGCAGAGTGATAGCGGTGGACCCCTCTTGCTGTCCGGACAGTATGGCTGGATTTAGATAAAGGGGCCCGCGGACCCCGTTGTGTCGGCTTCTGCTCTCTGTACCTGATGGGTGGAGTAGTTGTTACTAATAATACCATGAGGTAATTATAGCGGAGGCTTACTAATAATACCGAGGTATCCCTCAGGCCGCACCTGGAGGATCATGGGAAGGATCACTACAACTCCCACCGGATGTTATGCAGTGGTGGAGTAGTCCTACTCCCCAGCCAGAAGAAACTACTAAGATGTTGTGTATTGACCCCCAAATGTCAGCGATGCTGCGTATTAACCCCCCAAAGCCGAGCAATAACCACCCACACCCCAGCAATGCTGCGTATTAACCCCTTCTGTATTGAGGCTGTAACTTACTGCCAGAGATTCAATTTGATATTCAGAGCCGTGTCAATCATTTCGGTCAATGACTCTCCTGGCCGCGGGCTGCCTGTATTAGTAATTAGGGGTGTGATTTCTCCCATGGGTCTGGTTATATGATAGTGATGAGTTCTCTCGGGTTGGGTCATCAGTGTCAGATCGGTGGGGTCTGGTTGTATGATAGTGATGAGCTCTCTGAGGTTGGGTCATCAGTGTCGGCTCATTGGGGTCTGGTTGTATGATAGTGATGAGTTCTCTCGGGTTGGGTCATCCGTGTTGGATCTGTGGGGTTTGGTTGTATGATAGTGATGAGCTCTGTGAGGTTGGGTCATCAGTGTCGGCTCATTGGGGTCTGGTTGTATGATAGTGATGAGCTCTGTGAGGTTGGGTCATCAGTGTCGGATCATTGGGGTCTGGTTGTATGATAGTGATGAGCTCTCTGAGGTTGGGTCATCAGTGTCGGATCATTGGGGTTTGGTTGTATGATAGTGATGAGCTCTGTGAGGTTGGGTCATCAGTGTCGGATCATTGGGGTCTGGTTGTATGATAGTGATGAGCTCTCTGAGGTTGGGTCATCAGTGTCGGATCATTGGGGTCTGGTTGTATGATAGTGATGAGCTCTCTGAGGTTGGGTCATCAGTGTCAGGTCATTGGGGTTTGGTTGTATGATAGTGATGCGCTCTGTTAGGTTGGGTCATCAGTATCAGATCAGTGGGGTCTGGTTGTATGATAGTGATGAGCTCTCTCAGGTTGGGTCATCAGTGTCGGATCATTGGGGTCTGGTTGTATGATAGTGATGAGCTCTCTCAGGTTGGGTCATCAGTGTCAGATCAGTGAGGTCTGGTTGTATGATAGTGATGAGTTCTTTCAGGTTGGGTCATCAGTATCAGATCAGTGGGGTCTGGTTGTATGATAGTGATGAGCTCTCTGAGGTTGGATCATCAGTGTCAGATCAGTGAGGTCTGGTTGTATGATAGTGATGAGCTCTCTCAGGTTGGATCATCAGTATAAGATCGGTGAGGTCTGGTTGTATGATAGTGATGAGTTCTCTCGGGTTGGGTCATCCGTGTTGGATCGGTGGGGTCTGGTTGTATGATAGTGATGAGCTCTCTGAGGTTGGGTCATCAGTGTCAGATCATTGGGGTTTGGTTGTATGATAGTGATGAGTTCTTTCAGGTTGGGTCATCAGTATCAGATCAGTGGGGTCTGGTTGTATGATAGTGATGAGCTCTCTCAGGTTGGGTCATCAGTGTCGGATCATTGGGGTTTGGTTGTATGATAGTGATGCGCTCTGTTAGGTTGGGTCATCAGTATCAGATCGGTGTGGTCTGGTTGTATGATAGTGATGAGCTCTCTCAGGTTGGGTCATCAGTGTTAGATCAGTGAGGTCTGGTTGTATGATAGTGATGAGCTCTCTCAGGTTGGATCATCAGTATCAGATCGGTGGGGTCTGGTTGTATGATAGTGATGAGTTCTTTCAGGTTGGGTCATCAGTATCAGATCGGTGGGGTCTGGTTGTATGATAGTGATGAGCTCTCTGAGGTTGGATCATCAGTGTCAGATCAGTGAGGTCTGGTTGTATGATAGTGATGAGCTCTCTCAGGTTGGATCATCAGTATAAGATCGGTGAGGTCTGGTTGTATGATAGTGATGAGTTCTCTCGGGTTGGGTCATCCGTGTTGGATCGGTGGGGTCTGGTTGTATGATAGTGATGAGCTCTCTGAGGTTGGGTCATCAGCGTCAGATCATTGGGGTTTTGTTGTATGATAGTGATGAGTTCTTTCAGGTTGGGTCATCAGTATCAGAGCAGTGGGGTCTGGTTGTATGATAGTGATGAGCTCTCTCAGGTTGGGTCATCAGTGTCGGATCATTGGGGTTTGGTTGTATGATAGTGATGCGCTCTGTTAGGTTGGGTCATCAGTATCAGATCGGTGGGGTCTGGTTGTATGATAGTGATGAGCTCTCACAGGTTGGGGCATCAGTGTCGGATCATTGGGGTTTGGTTGTATGATAGTGATGCGCTCTGTTAGGTTGGGTCATCAGTATCAGATCAGTGGGGTCTGGTTGTATGATAGTGATGAGCTCTCTCAGGTTGGGGCATCAGTGTCGGATCATTGGGGTTTGGTTGTATGATAGTGATGCGCTCTGTTAGGTTGGGTCATCAGTATAAGATCGGTGGGGTCTGGTTGTATGATAGTGATGAGCTCTCTCAGGTTGGGTCATCAGTGTCAGATCAGTGGGGTCTGGTTGTATGATAGTGATGAGCTCTCACAGGTTGGATCATCAGTGTCAGATCGGTGGGGTCTGGTTGTATGATAGTGATGAGCTCTCACAGGTTGGGGCATCAGTGTCGGATCATTGGGGTTTGGTTGTATGATAGTGATGCGCTCTGTTAGGTTGGGTCATCAGTATCAGATCAGTGGGGTCTGGTTGTATGATAGTGATGAGCTCTCTCAGGTTGGGGCATCAGTGTCGGATCATTGGGGTTTGGTTGTATGATAGTGATGCGCTCTGTTAGGTTGGGTCATCAGTATAAGATCGGTGGGGTCTGGTTGTATGATAGTGATGCGCTCTGTTAGGTTGGGTCATCAGTATCAGATTGGTGTGGTCTGGTTGTATGATAGTGATGAGCTCTCTCAGGTTGGGTCATCAGTATCAGATCGGTGGGGTCTGGTTGTATGATAGTGATGAGCTCTTTCAGGTTGGGTCATCAGTGTCGGATCATTGGGGTCTGGTTGTATGATAGTGATGAGTTCTTTCAGGTTCGGTCATCAGTATAACATCGGTGGGGTCTGGTTGTATGATAGTGATGAGCTCTCTGAGGTTGGGGCATCAGTGTCGGATCATTGGGGTCTGGTTGCATGATAGTGATGAGCTCTCTGAGGTTGGGGCATCAGTGTCGGATCATTGGGGTCTGGTTGTATGATAGTGATGAGCTCTCTGCGGTTGGGGCATCAGTGTCGGATCATTGGGGTCTGGTTGTATGATAGTGATGAGCTCTCTGAGGTTGGGTCATCAGTGTCGGATCATTGGGGTCTGGTTGTATGATAGTGATGAGCTCTCTGCGGTTGGGGCATCAGTGTCGGATCATTGTGGTCTGGTTGTATGATAGTGATGAGCTCTCTGCGGTTGGGGCATCAGTGTCGGATCATTGGGGTCTGGTTGTATGATAGTGATGAGCTCTCTCAGGTTCGGTCATCAGTGTCGGATCATTGGGGTCTGGTTGTATGATAGTGATGAGCTCTCTGAGGTTGGGGCATCAGTATCAGATCGGTGGGGTCTGGTTGTATGATAGTGATGAGCTCTCTGAGGTTGGGGCATCAGTTTCGGATCATTGGGGTCTGGTTGTATGATAGTGATGAGCTCTCTGAGGTTGGGGCATCAGTGTCGGATCATTGGGGTCTGGTTGTATGATAGTGATGAGCTCTCTGCGGTTGGGGCATCAGTGTCGGATCATTGGGGTCTGACTCTTGGTGATCCCATCAGTCGGCTGTACTTGGCTCTGGTGGTGGTCATGTGTACAGAGTAGCACAGCGCCAGTCACTGTGTAGTGGTTTCTGCTGAGAACTGCAGCTCGGCTTTCCTGGGATCTGCAGCCCCTCTGACCCGATAGTGGCAATGTTCCATAGAACGGCTGTCAGTGTTATGTGACTGGAGAAACCCCTTTACTCCAGGTTAGGGGACACTGGAGACCGAGGGGGATTTATTAAAGGTTAGTCATAAATTATTAAGTCATAAATTGTTGCTATTTTGCGCCACTCTTGCTACTTTTAAAAAGTGAGTGTACCCTTGGTGGGGTTAGCTATGTGAATAAGGGTTAAGCTAAAGTTATGAATTGCAGGTTTTTTTCCTAACGTTGCACAAAAAGCCACAACGAACTGTGCGCAAAAAGTGAGAAATCTGCTCCAGACAGAAGCGCTGTACGTCATGAAGTGACACACGTATCAGATATCACGTGAGAACGCAGCCGCAAGGAAAAGCGGCAGCAGAAGGTCCCCGTAATCAACTATCCATTATCTATTAACACTTCAGTCATTAGATGCCAGTAGGCCTCTGGTTGGCACTGTTCTTGTGTTATTTTGTGTCTCTCCCTATAGGAGACATTTGATGCTTCTCGTCCATGTTGGATGCACTGTATGAATGTTCTCCGTACCGCTCGGCATCGTACCGCGCAGGGTCAGAGCCGCCCCGGCACTGGCTCATTGATGTGCTGTTTTTCGCAGTTTCCTGATGGGACTTTTCCAGCCGGGGCTTGTCCTGGTGTCGGGGCTTGTCCTGGTGTCGGGGCATGTCCTGGTGTCGGGGCTTGTCCTGGTGTCGGGGCTTGTCCTGGTGTCGGGGCTTGTCCTGGTGTCGGGGCTTGTCCTGGTGTCGGAGCTCCCGCTCCTCATAGTCATGGACCTGCTCCAGCTTGTCTCCCACACATCACACTCTGGTTATTCCTGTTACTTCCCTCCCATCAGTTACACACCTGTGTACACAAAGCAGATCATCCACCCACGTGACTACCTCCAACAATTAGGTCACTACTATCACTATTACGCCCACCAGAGAGGGACTACAACTCCACTGCTCAGAATACAGTCCTAGAGCCACTCACTCCTAACCCTCTATATACCCAACTTACCACCACCATACCTCCCAACTTTTCAAGAAAGGAAAGAGGGACAGCGCGCCGCGCCAAATTTTGACCACGCCCCTAGCCACACCCCTAGCCACACCCATTTGACAGTAAGGGTCATTCAGCAGATGCCCCGGACTGTTCATTCATATTTATAGCAGTCAGAATTTTTTTATATTTCTGTGTCACTATATGACAAGTTGCTTATTTGTGCCTATAAAGCCGTGTTCACACGTTGCATAAATTCTGTTTCTTTTTGTTTCTGTCTGCACCAAACTACACAATAACAATCTTCTCTGTTTTTTCCATTTTTGCTGCATTTTTTCTGCCTTTTCTCCATTATTTAATGCGTTTTTGGTTCAGATGTGAATCTGCGTTTTTAAGTGTTTTTATTGTACAGAGAAGCTTTTTCCTGCATTTTTTTAAGCTCCACATAGAAACCTCCAGAGAAACCCCCCCCCCCCCGAAAACCACAGAATTCAGCAGCGTCTTTTCATGGAACCACATCCACTTTACTTGGACAATTAAACACAGCAGAAAAAATGTGCAAAGAAACAGCAGAAAAAAATGCAGCATTTACACTACATGTGAATATGGACTAATTGTCCAAGCAAAGTGGATGAGACATCCTGAAATCTCCGCCCCTGGTGCGTGGAAAGACGCCGCTGAACTGCGCGGATTTGGTGTTTCTTTCTTTATAAGCTTCAGGATTCACATCAGCAACAAACGTATCAAATAAGGGGGACAATGTATAAAAAATACCGCAAACACGCAATAATCAGAGAACATTGTTATTGCACTCGTGGCGCGGACACCTGCAGAAAAAATGCCGCATTTACGCTATGTGTGAACACGGCCTCAGTGATCCATTTTTATTACATTTTTTATGGGTTTTAATAAAGA
Source organism: Anomaloglossus baeobatrachus (assembly GCF_048569485.1). NCBI lineage: Eukaryota > Metazoa > Chordata > Amphibia > Anura > Aromobatidae > Anomaloglossus > Anomaloglossus baeobatrachus. The sequence continues at coordinate 3,563,160 of NC_134353.1, read as the reverse complement.
AAAATAATAAATTGCGCCTTTTTTTTCCCGCAATTTACCGATCCCCATAAATAATCTGATCACTGTGTTGTTCAGATCATTACGATTACAGGGACACCAAATATGTCCATGTTATTTGCTGATTTGTAATGTTTATTATTTTATAAAAAAGTGCAATAAAATTACATTCTATTTTTTTTTATTATTTTTAGTAACTTTATTAGAAGAAAAAAAATCCTCTTTTCCTCTCCCTCTAGAATCCAGGACATAGAGATGCTGCTCTGTACAATGGAGCTGTGTCCTGTGTAATCTGCTGTGTAAGAGGCTGCATTGTAGGTTCATTTATGTGAAATCCTCCCTCTGACATCATCAATCCTAGTGGCTCAACAGCTAGAGCAGCTAGGAGAGCCAGGAGGTTGCTGGACACAAGTTTTGAACGTTGCTGGTTTGAATCCAAGGTGGTGAAGATAAAAAAAAAAAAAATTGTATTTGTATTTTTTTCCTCATTTCTTTATAGTAGTTTTATGGGAACAAATGAATCCGACTCTTTCACCAACATTGAGATACAGTATTTATCTATCTATCTATCTATCTCTATCCCTCTATCTATCTATCTATCTATGATTCTATCTCTCTATCTCTCTATCTATGATTCTATCTCTCTATCTATTTATCTATGATTCTATCTATCTATGATTCTAGCTATCTATGATTCTATCCCTCTATCTATCTATGATTCTATCTATCTATTATCTGTCGTGTATCTATATATCCCTCTATCATCCATCCCTCTATCATCCATCCCACTATCATCCATCCCTCCCTCTATCCCTCCCTCTATATCTCCATTTATCCCTCCATTCATCCCTCTATCCCTCCCTCTATCCCTCCATTCATCCCTCCATTCATCCATCCATCCCTCCCTCTATCCCTCCATTCATCCCTCCCTCTATCCCTCCATTCATCCCTCTATCATCCATCCATCCCTCCCTCTATCCCTCCATTCATCCCTCTATCATCCATCCATCCCTCCCTCTATCCCTCCATTCATCCCTCTATCATCCATCCATCCCTCTATCCCTCCATTCATCCCTCTATCATCCATGCATCCATCCCTCCTTCTATCCCTCCATTCATCCCTCCATTCATCCCTCTATCATCCATCCATCCCTCCCTCTATCCCTCCTTTCATCCCTCTATCCCTCCATTCATCCCTCCTTCTATCCCTCCATTCATCCCTCCCTCTATCCCTCCATTCATCCCTCCCTCTATCCCTCCATTCATCCCTCTATCATCCGTCCCTCCCTCTATCCCTCCATTCATCCCTCTATCATCCATCCATCCATCCCTCTATCCCTCCATTCATCCCTCTATCATCCATGCATCCATCCCTCCTTCTATCCCTCCATTCATCCCTCTATTCATCCCTCTATCATCCATCCATCCCTCCCTCTATCCCTCCTTTCATCCCTCTATCCCTCCATTCATCCCTCCTTCTATCCCTCCATTCATCCCTCCATTCATCCCTCTATCATCCATCCATCCCTCCCTCTATCCCTCCATCCCTCTATCATCCATCCATCCCTGCCTCTATCACTCCATTCATCCCTCTATCCCTCCATTCATCCCTCCCTCTATCCCTCCATTCATCCCTCTATCATCCATCCATCCCTCCCTCTATCCCTCCATTCATCCCTCTATCATCCATCCCTCCCTCTATCCCTCCATTCATCCCTCTATCATCCATCCCTCCCTCTATCCCTCCATTCATCCCTCCATTCATCCCTCTATCCCTCCATTCATCCCTCCATTCATCCCTCCCTCTATCCCTCCATTCATCCCTCCATTCATCCCTCTATCATCCATCCATCCCTCCCTCTATCCCTCCTTTCATCCCTCTATCCCTTCATTCATCCCTCCTTCTATCCCTCCATTCATCCCTCTATCATCCATCCATCCCTCCCTCTATCCCTCCATTCATCCCTCTATCATCCATCCATCCCTGCCTCTATCACTCCATTCATCCCTCTATCCCTCCATTCATCCCTCCCTCTATCCCTCCATTCATCCCTCTATCATCCATCCATCCCTCCCTCTATCCCTCCATTCATCCCTCTATCATCCATCCATCCCTCCCTCTATCCCTCCATTCATCCCTCTATCATCCATCCCTCCCTCTATCCCTCCATTCATCCCTCCATTCATCCCTCTATCCCTCCATTCATCCCTCCATTCATCCCTCCCTCTATCCCTCCATTCATCCCTCTATCATCCATCCATCCCTCCCTCTATCCCTCCTTTCATCCCTCTATCCCTTCATTCATCCCTCCTTCTATCCCTCCATTCATCCCTCTATCATCCATCCATCCCTCCCTCTATCCCTCCATTCATACCTCTATCATCCATCCATCCCTGCCTATATCACTCCATTCATCCCTCTATCCCTCCATTCATCCCTCCCTCTATCCCTCCATTCATCCCTCTATCATCCATCCCTCCATCCCTCCCTCTATCCCTCCATTCATCCCTCTATCATCCATGCATCCATCCCTCCCTCTATCCCTCCATTCATCCCTCCATTCATCCCTCTATCCCTCCATTCATCCCTCCATTCATCCCTCCCTCTATCCCTCCATTCATCCCTCTATCATCCATCCATCCCTCCCTCTATCCCTCCATTCATCCCTCCATCCATCTTTGCAGCTGAATAACCTGCCTCTGGTGTCTCACCTGCAGTATATAGGTCAAGATAACAAAATCTTCCTATTGCTTTCAATACAGGCAGTAGCTCAGTGGTAGAGCTGCTGCCTTTGAAACAATGAACTCACAGCTTCACGAGTTCGAGTCCCGGCCGCCCCGAAAATCCAGAGCCGATGATAATTTAATTTAATATATTCACTTCACTGAGGGGAGGAGCCGGGACATCAGCTGTGAGCCGCGGGAGTGCGGGACAGCCCTGATAAATCGTGCAAGTCCCGCAGAATCCGGGACGGTTGGGAGGTATGCCACCACCATCATCCACATCTACTGCCACCATCATCTACATCTATTGCCAGCATCATCCACATCTACTGCCACCATCATCCACATCTGCCACCATCATCCACATCTACTGCCACCATCATCCACATCTACAGCCACCATCATCCACATCTACTGCCACCTCATCCACATCTACTGCCACCATCATCTACTGCCACCATCATCTACATCTACTGCCACCATCATCCACATCTACAGCCACCATCATCCACATCTACTGCCACCTCATCCACATCTACTGCCACCATCATCTACATCTACTGCCAGCATCATCCACATCTACTGCCACCATCATCCACATCTGCCACCATCATCCACATCTACTGCCACCATCATCCACATCTACAGCCACCATCATCCACATCTACTGCCACCTCATCCACATCTACTGCCACCATCATCCACATCTACTGCCACCTCATCCACATCTACTGCCACCATCATCCACATCTACTGCCACCATCATCCACATCTACTGCCACCATCATCCACATCTACTGCCACCATCATCCACATCTGCCACCATCATCCACATCTACAGCCACCATCATCCACATCTACTGCCACCTCATCCACATCTACTGCCACCATCATCCACATCTGCCACCATCATCCACATCTACAGCCACCATCATCCACATCTACTGCCACCATCATCCACATCTGCCACCATCATCCACATCTACCACATCTACTGCCACCATCATCTACTGCCTCCATCATCCACATCTACTGCCTCCATCATCCACATCTACTGCCTCCATCATCCACATCTACTGCCACCATCATCCACATCTACTGCCACCATCATCTACATCTGCTGCCTCCATCATCCACATCTACTGCCACTATCATCCACATATCTTGCCACCATCCCCTCATATTACTCCGTATATCCATTCCTATTACTCTTTATATCCCCTCCTATTACGGCCTTAACATATATTTATGAATGTTTTTGTTTCTTACTAACACTTGCATCGTGGAAAACGCCTAAGGTGATAGGGAGATTGAAAACACCCGAGGTTTGGAACAACCAATCCAGTAGAGACTATGCAAGTTGCTACATGCCCCGAGCCCGACCTGCGATATTTGATTGGACTATATATTTTGTCTACACCCTTTTTTTATCTAGAACTATAAAGTTTTGTAAACAATATACTCACATAGAATCTCCGGCGTCTGTCATGGAGAAGGTTCATAACTGACTCGTAGTTCGTTATTTTATCCTTTCTCGCGTGTACACATGACATTATAATCTGTACACGGCAGTCAGACCTTAAGAGACCCATTGTAATCTCACCTCAACACTCCTATTACTCCGTATATCTCCTCCTATTACTCCGTATATCCCCTCCTATTACTCCGTATATCCCCTCCTATTACTCCGTATATCCCCTCCTATTACTCCGTATATCCCCTCCTATTACTCCGTATATCCTCTCCTATTACTCTGTATATCTCCTCCTATTACTCTGTATATCTCCTCCTATTACTCCGTATATCTCCTCCTATTACTCCGTATATCCCCTCCTATTACTCCGTATATCCCCTCCTATTACTCCGTATATCTCCTCCTATTACTCCGTATATCCTCTCCTATTACTCCGTATATCCTCTCCTATTACTCCGTATATCCCCTCCTATTACTCTGTATATCTCCTCCTATTACTCCGTATATCCTCTCCTATTACTCCGTATATCTCCTCCTATTACTCCGTATATCCCCTCCTATTACTCCGTATATCCCCTCCTATTACTCCGTATATCCCCTCCTATTACTCCGTATATCTCCTCCTATTACTCCGTATATCCTCTCCTATTACTCCGTATATCCTCTCCTATTACTCCGTATATCCCCTTCTATTACTCTGTATATCTCCTCCTATTACTCCGTATATCCTCTCCTATTACTCCGTATATCCCCTCCTATTACTCCGTATATCCCCTCCTATTACTCCGTATATCTCCTCCTATTACTCCGTATATCTCCTCCTATTACTCCGTATATCCCCTCCTATTACTCCGTATATCTCCTCCTATTACTCTGTATATCCCCTCCTATTACTCCGTATATCTCCTCCTATTACTCCGTATATCCCCTCCTATTACTCCGTATATCTCCTCCTATTACTCGTATATCCTCTCCTATTACTCCATATATCCCCTCCTATTACTCTGTATATCCTCTCCTATTACTCTGTATATCCTCTCCTCTTACTCTGTATATCTCCTCCTATTACTCCGTATATCCCCTCCTATTACTCCGTATATCCCCTCCTATTACTCCGTATATCTCCTCCTATTACTCCGTATATCCTCTCCTATTACTCCGTATATCCTCTCCTATTACTCCGTATATCCCCTCCTATTACTCTGTATATCTCCTCCTATTACTCCGTATATCCTCTCCTATTACTCCGTATATCTCCTCCTATTACTCCGTATATCCCCTCCTATTACTCCGTATATCCCCTCCTATTACTCCGTATATCCCCTCCTATTACTCCGTATATCTCCTCCTATTACTCCGTATATCTCCTCCTATTACTCCGTATATCCTCTCCTATTACTCCGTATATCCTCTCCTATTACTCCGTATATCCCCTCCTATTACTCTGTATATCTCCTCCTATTACTCCGTATATCCTCTCCTATTACTCCGTATATCCCCTCCTATTACTCCGTATATCCCCTCCTATTACTCCGTATATCTCCTCCTATTACTCCGTATATCTCCTCCTATTACTCCGTATATCCCCTCCTATTACTCCGTATATCTCCTCCTATTACTCGTATATCCTCTCCTATTACTCCATATATCCCCTCCTATTACTCTGTATATCCTCTCCTATTACTCTGTATATCCTCTCCTATTACTCTGTATATCCTCTCCTATTACTCTGTATATCCTCTCCTCTTACTCTGTATATCCTCTCCTATTACTCCGTATATCCTCTCCTATTACTCTGTATATCTCCTCCTATTACTCCGTATATCCTCTCCTATTACTCTATATCCTCTCCTATTACTCTGTATATCCTCTTCTATTACTCTGTATATCCTCTCCTATTACTCTGTATATCCTCTCCTATTACTCTGTATATCCTCTCCTTTTACTCTGTATATCCTCTCCTATTAATCCGTATATCCTCTCCTATTACTCTGTATATCCTCTCCTATTACTCTGTATATCCTCTCCTATTACTCCGTATATCTCCTCCTATTTCTCCTCCTATTACTCTGTATATCCCCTCCTATTACTCTGTCTATCCCCTCCTATTACTCTGTATATCTCCTCCTATTACTCTGTATATCCCCTCCTATTACTCTGTATATCTCCTCCTATTACTCTGTATATCTCCTCCTATTACTCCGTATATCCCCTCCTATTACTCTGTATATCCCCTCCTATTACTCTGTATATCCTCTCCTATTACTTTGTATATCTCCTCCTATTACTCTGTATATCTCCTCCTATTACTCTGTATATCCCCTCCTATTACTCTGTATATCCCCTCCTATTACTCTGTATATCCCCTCCTATTACTCTGTATATCCCCTCCTATTACTCTGTATATCCCCTCCTATTACTCTGTATATCTCCTCCTATTACTCTGTATATCTCCTCCTATTACTCTGTATATCCCCTCCTATTACTCTGTATATCCCCTCCTATTACTCTGTATATCCCCTCCTATTACTCTGTATATCCCCTCCTATTACTCTGTATATCTCCTCCTATTACTCTGTATATCCCCTCCTATTACTCTGTATATCCCCTCCTATTACTCTGTATATCTCCTCCTATTACTTTGTATATCCCCTCCTATTACTCTGTATATCTCCTCCTATTACTTTCTATATCTCATCCTATTACTTTGTATATCTCCTTTTATTACTCTGTATATCTCCTCCTATTACTTTGTATATCTCCTCCTATTACTCTGTATATCCTCTCCTATTACTGTGTATATCCCCTCTTATTACTCTGTATATCTCCTCCTATTAGGCTGCTTTCACACCTCCGGTTTTAGCATAGCCGGCCAATCCGGCTCTAAAATCTATGTAACGGATGCGGCGACAAAACCGCATCCTTTGCATAAGTATGCGGCCCGTCCGTTTTTTGCCACTTGCGGCAGGCTACTGAGCATGCGCAGTGGAAAAAAACGGATGCGGCTGCTGGATGCGGGTTTTGCCGCAGGACGCCGCATGCGACGTCCATAGGCATGCATTGCAAATCGCGCCGCATTGGCCTGATGTGGCGCAATGCGTTTTTTTTTGCCGGACAAAAAAACGTGCCAGGCAATGTTCCATCCGGCCGCCGCATCGGCTAAATCTGCCGCATGCAACAAAAACCGGACCGAACGCAAGCCCATGCAGCACAATACGGCACTAATGTAAGTCAATGCAAAAAAAAAACCCACAACCAGCGGAAAAAAACCCAAAAAGGTTGCGTTTTTTCTGCAAAGCGTCGGATTGTGCCGCACAGGAAAAACCGGATATGTAAAAGCAGCCTTACTCTGTATATCTCCTTTTATTATTCTGTATATCCCCTCCTATTACTCCGTATATCTCCTCCTATTATTCTTTATATCTCCTCCTATTACTCCGTATATCTCCTCCTATTATTCTTTATATCTCCTCCTATTACTCTTTATACAGTCATATGAAAAAGTTTGGGCACCCCTATTAATGTAACCTTTTTTCTTTATAACAATTTGGGTTTTTGCTATTTCAGTGTCATATATCTAATAACTGATGGACTGAGGAATATTTCTGGATTGAAATGAGGTTTATTGTACTAACAGAAAATGTGCAATCCACATTTACACAAAATTTGACTGGTGCAAAAGTATGGGCACCTCAACATAAAAGTGACATTAATATTCTGTAGATCCTCCTTTTGCAGAAATCACAGCCTCTAGTTGCTTCCTGTAGCTGTTAATGCGTTCCTGGATCCTGGATGAAGGTAGATTTGACCATTCCTGTTTACAAAACAATTCCAGTTCAGGTAAGTTTGATGGTCGCCGAGCATGGACCGCCGCTTCACATCATCCCACAGATGTTCAATGATATTCAGGTCTGGGGACTGGGATGGCCATTCCAGAACATTGTAATTGTTCCTCTGCATGAATGCCTGAGTAGATTTGGAGCGGTGTTTTGGATCATTGTCTTGCTGAAATATCCATCCCCTGCGTAACTTCAACTTCGTCACTGATTCTTGCACATTATTGTCAAGAATCTGCTGATACTGAGTTGAATCCATGCGACCCTCAACTTTAACAAGATTCCTGATGCCGGCATTGGCCACACAGCCTCAAAGTATGATGGAACCTCCACCAAATTTAACTGTGGGTAGCAAGTGCTTTTCTTGGAATGCCGTGTTTTCTTGCCTCCATGCATAACGCCTTTTTGTATGACCAAACAACTCAATCTTTGTTTCATCAGTCCACAGGACCTTCATCCAAAATGTAACTGGCTTGTCCAAATGTGCTTTTGCATACCTCAGGCGACTCTGTTTGTGGCGTGGTTGCAGAAATGGCTTCTTTCGCATCACTCTCCCATACAGCTTCTCCTTGTGCAACGTGCGCTGTATTGTTGACCGATGCACATTGACACCATCTGCAGCAAGATGATGCTGCAGGTCTTTGGAGGTGGTCTGTGGATTGTCCTTGACTGTTCTCACCATTCTTCTTCTCTGCCTTTCTGATATTTTTCTTGGCCTGCCACTTCTGGGCTTAACAAGACCTGTACCTGTGTTCTTCCATGTCCTTACTATGTTCCTCACAGTGGAAACTGACAGGTTAAATCTCTGAGACAACTTTTTGTACCTTCCCCTGAACAACTATGTTGAATAATCTTTGTTTTCAGATCATTTGAGAGTTGTTTGGAGGAGCCCATGATGCCACACTTCATAGGAGATTCAAATAGGAGAACAACTTGCAAGTGGCCACCTTATATACCTTTTCTCATGATTGGATACACCTGCCTATGAAGTTCAAAGCTCAATGAGGCTACAAAGCCAATTTAGTGCTTTAGTAAGTCTGTAAAAAGTAGTTAGGAGTGTTCAAATCAAGAAATTGATAAGGGTGCCCATACTTTTGCACCGGTCAAATTTTGTTTAGATGCGGATTGCACATTTTCTGTTAGTACAATAAACCTCATTTCAATACAGAAATATTACTCAGTCCATCAGTTATTAGATATATGAAACTGAAACAGCAAAAACCCAAATTGTTATAAAGAAAAAAAGTTAACATTATTAGGGGTGCCCAAACTTTTTCATATGACTGTATCTTCTCCTATTACTCTGTATATCCCCTCTTATTACTCTGCATATCTCCTCCTATTACTCTGTATATCCCCTCTTATTACTCTGTATATCCCCTCTTATTTCTCTGTATATCTCCTCCTATTACTCTGTATATCTCCTCCTATTACTCTGTATATCCCCTCTTATTACTCTGTATATCCCCTCCTATTACTGTGTTTATCTCCTCCTATTACTCCGTATATCCCCTCCTATTGCTCTGTATATCCCCTCCTATTACTCTGTATATCTCCTCCTATTACTCTGTATATCCCCTCCTATTACTCTGTATATATCCTCCTATTACTCTGTTTATCTCCTCCTATTACTCTGTATATCCCCTCCTATTACTCTGTTTATCTCCTCCTATTACTCTGTATATCCCCTCCTATTACTCTGTATATCCCCTCCTATTACTCTGTATATCCCCTCCTATTACTCTGTATATATCCTCCTATTACTCTGTTTATCTCCTCCTATTACTCTGTATATCCCCTCCTATTACTCTGTATATCTCCTCCTATTACTCTGTATATCTCCTCCTATTACTCTGTATATCCCCTCCTATTACTCTGTATATCCTCTCCTATTACTCTGTATATCCCCTCCTATTACTCTGTTTATCTCCTCCTATTACTCTGTATATCCCCTCTTATTACTCTGTATATCTCCTCTTATTACTCTGTATATCTCCTCCTATTACTCTGTATATCCTCTCCTATTACTCTGTATATCCTCTCCTATTACTCTGTATATCCCCTACTATTACTCTGTATATCTCCTCCTATTACTCTGTATATCCTCTCCTATTACTCTGTATATCTCCTCCTATTACTCTGTTTATCTCCTCCTATTACTCTGTATATCCCCTCCTATTACTCTGTTTATCTCCTCCTATTACTCTGTATATCCCCTCTTATTACTCTGTATATCCCCTCCTATTACTCTGTATATCTCCTCCTATTACTCTGTATATCTCCTCCTTTTACTCTGTATATCTCCTCCTATTACTCTGTATATCCCCTCTTATTACTCTGCATATCCCCTCCTATTACTCTGTATATCTCCTCCTATTACTCTGTATATCTCCTCCTATTACTCTGTATATCCCCTCTTATTACTCTGTATATCTCCTCCTATTACTCTGTATATCTCCTCTTATTACTCTGTATATCCCCTCCTATTACTCTGTATATCTCCTCCTATTACTCTGTTTATCTCCTCCTATTACTCTGTATATCCCCTCTTATTACTCTGTATATCCCCTCCTATTACTCTGTATATCTCCTCCTATTACTCTGTATATCCCCTCCTATTACTCTGTATATCCCCTCCTATTACTCTGTATATCCCCTCCTATTACTCTGTATATATCCTCCTATTACTCTGTATATCCCCTCCTATTACTCTGTTTATCTCCTCCTATTACTCTGTATATCCCCTCTTATTACTCTGTATATCTCCTCTTATTACTCTGTATATCTCCTCCTATTACTCTGTATATCCTCTCCTATTACTCTGTATATCCTCTCCTATTACTCTGTATATCCCCTCCTATTACTCTGTATATCTCCTCCTATTACTCTGTATATCCTCTCCTATTACTCTGTATATCTCCTCCTATTACTCTGTTTATCTCCTCCTATTACTCTGTATATCCCCTCCTATTACTCTGTATATCTCCTCCTATTACTCTGTATATCCTCTCCTATTACTCTGTATATCCCCTCCTATTACTCTGTATATCTCCTCCTATTACTCTGTATATCCTCTCCTATTACTCTGTATATCTCCTCCTATTACTCTGTTTATCTCCTCCTATTACTCTGTATATCCCCTCCTATTACTCTGTATATCTCCTCCTATTACTCCGTATATCTTCTCATATTACTCCGTATATCTCCTCCTATTACTCTGTATATCCCCTCCTATTACTCTGTATATCCCCTCCTATTACTCCGTATATCCCCTCCTATTACTCCGTATATCCTCTCCTATTACTCTGTATATCTCCTCCTATTTCTCTGTATATCCCCTCCTATTACTCTGTATATCTCCTCCTATTACTCTGTATATCCCCTCCTATTACTCTGTATATCCCCTCCTATTACTCCGTATATCTCCTCCTATTACTCTATATCCTCTCCTATTACTCTGTATATCCTCTCCTATTACTCTGTATATCCCCTCCTATTACTCTGTATATCCCCTCCTATTACTCTGTATATCTCCTCCTATTACTCTGTATATCTCCTCCTATTACTCTGTATATCCCCTCCTATTACTCTGTATATCCCCTCCTATTACTCTGTATATCCCCTCCTATTACTCCGTATATCCCCTCCTATTACTCTGTATATCTCCTCCTATTACTCTGTATATCTCCTCCTATTACTCTGTGTGAGGTAAATCCACCATAGACACACACGCAGCTGCAGCTGTGACAGGGGAGGGGGTCAGAGAAAGGTGTGACAATGCCTCTACAAGTAACCAGCCTGTGAGCTGGGATCTGCTGCCCTCTGCAGGGATAAGCAGAGAGCAGGGTGCTGCAGGGGGAGGACCAGGGTGTGGGGTGGGGGCTACCACAGCAAATGTGGGGTCCCCAGAGATTTCACAGCGGGGTTCTGTTGCTGCAGGGGGGGAACAGGCAGGTGAGATTGGGGCCGGTCCAGGAGCGGAAGTGCTCCCAGGTAAGATCTCGGTGCAGGGTTCCCCCACAACCGGGGTGTCAGGAAGCCAGGTAGGTCTGCCTGAACCGGCGACTTGGTCAGGAACGGAGGAGGAGCAGGCACGACCCACGGTCGCAGCGGCTGTGGCCGCTGTCACCCGCAGTGGGAGTGCTGGAAGCCAAGGGGCCTCCCGGAGGTCCGATAGCTCTTCCCCTTCTGACCAAGTGGCAGCCGAGTCAGGTGGAGGCCAGGACACAGGTCCCGGGGTACTGACCGAAGATGTGACAGTCTCGTCGATTCTGGCCACATCTGGTCAGGGGTTTCAGGCAGCGTTAGAAGCTGACGACAGCCTGAAAGCTCTAAAGGAGCAGGCGGCACAGCCTCCCTCGGACTCGGACCCGGAGCGAGTGGTCTGGGACCAAGGACGGCTGTACCGGGCCACGGTCCAGCAGGGTTCACCGGAGGCGTGGCCCAGGGACCGACAGTTGGTGGTACCCTATCCGTTCCGGACGGAGTTGTTGCGGATCGCACATGAGATTCCGATGGCCGGACACCTAGGGATCGCTAAGACCAAGGCCAGGTTAAACCAGCATTTCTACTGGCCAAAAATGGGGGCCGATGTGGCTGCCTACTGCCGTTCGTGTGAAACCTGTCAGAGAGTGGGGAAGGCGGGGCCACGCCCCAAAGCCCCACTGGTATCTCTGCCAATCATCGATGAGCCTTTCAGGAGGGTGGCTGTGGATCTGGTCGGCCCGCTGGCCATCCCCAGCAGCTCCGGGAAACGCTTCATACTGACGGTAGTGGACTATGCCACCCGGTACCCAGAAGCAGTGGCCTTGTCGTCCATTCGGGCTGACAAGGTGGCCACCGCATTGCTGGAGATTTTCTCCCGAGTGGGTTTTCCCCAGGAAATGCTCACCGACCGGGGGACCCAATTCATGTCCCAGCTGATGGAGGCCCTCTGTAAGCAAGTCCAGGTGCGACATCTGGTGGCCAGCCCGTACCATCCACAGACTAATGGCCTGTGCGAGCGGTTCAATGGCACCTTAAAGCAGATGCTTAAGATGTTGGTCGACTCCCACGGGCGTGACTGGGAGCGGTATCTCCCACACCTGTTATTTGCTTACCGGGAGGTTCCACAGGCCTCAACAGGATTCTCACCGTTTGAGCTCCTGTACGGGCGACGTGTGCGGGGCCCCCTGGCTCTGGTGAAAGAGGCTTGGGAAGGGGATTTGGCCACCCCTGGAGTGTCGGTTATCGAGTATGTCATGCGCTTCCGGGACAAAATGCAGGCCTTGACGCAACTGGTACACGACAATATGGCTCAAGCCCAGGCCGATCAGAAGCGTTGGTACGACCAGAACGCTTGTGAGAGGACCTACCAAGTGGGTCAAGAGGTGTGGGTACTGGTCCCCGTACCACAGGACAAGCTTCAGGCAGCCTGGGAAGGCCCATACCTCGTGTACCAGCAGCTCAACCCTGTAACGTACCTGGTCACCCTGGACCCTGCCCGTGGAAGGCGGAAGCCCTTCCATGTGAACATGATGAAGGCACATCATGAGCGGGAGGCATGTGCGCTCCCCGTGTGCAACCTGCCCGAGGAGGGAGAAGCGGAAACCCTCTTGGATATGCTAGCCCAGGTTAGGGCAGGCGGATCCATTGAGGATGTGGAGGTTGGCCACCAGCTCTTGGAGGACCAACGGTCCCAGCTGTGGGCCACCCTACACCCCTTCCGGGGGTTGTTTACCAACCAGCCCGGAAGGACTGACTTGGCTGTCCATCACGTGGACACTGGGGATCATCCCCCGATCCGGCGTTCAGCATATCGGGTCTCCCTGGAGGTGCAGCAACACATGCGCCAGGAGATTGACGAGATGCTGGAGCTGGGGGTGATCCAGGCATCCAACAGCGCTTGGGCCTCGCCTGTAGTCCTCGTCCCTAAGAAGGACCGAACCACTCGGTTCTGCGTGGACTACAGGGGGCTCAATGCGGTCACGGTCGCCGATGCGTACCCAATGCCACGCATCGATGACCTGCTCGATCAGTTGGCCGGGGCTCAGTACCTGACCATCATGGATCTGAGCCGGGGATATTGGCAGATCCCCCTGACTCGCAAGGCCAGGGAACGCTCTGCCTTTATTACCCCATTTGGACTGTACGAGTCCACGGTGATGCCATTCGGGATGAGGAATGCCCCTGCCACTTTCCAGCGGATGGTCAACACCCTGCTCAAGGGACTTGAAGGGTACGCGGCCGCGTACCTGGATGACATTGCCGTCTTCAGTCCCACCTGGGAGGACCACCTAGAGCATCTAGCACAGGTGCTCAGGCGGATCCACCGGGCAGGTTTGACCATCAAGCCGGGAAAGTGTCAGCTGGCCATGAGCGAGGTCCAGTACCTCGGTCACCGGGTAGGTGGGAGAACACTGAAGCCCGAGCCTGAGAAAGTGGAGGCCATCGCATCCTGGCCCACCCCCAGGACCAAGAAGCAGGTGATGTCCTTCTTGGGGACCGCTGGGTACTATAGGAGGTTTGTTCCATGCTATAGTAGCCTGGCAAAGCCCTTGACGGACCTCACCAAGAAGAAGCTGCCCTCTGCAGTCGATTGGACAGTGGACTGCGAGACAGCCTTCCGGGCCCTAAAGGACGCCCTGTCCAGCCCGCCCGTGCTACAGGCAGCCGACTTCACGCGGCCGTTTGTAGTACAGACCGACGCCAGTGACTTCGGCCTCGGTGCGGTGCTCAGCCAGGTGGACTCTGCGAGCCAAGAGCACCCAGTCTTGTACCTGAGCAGGAAGCTGTTACCAAGGGAAGTGGCCTATTCCACGATGGAGAAGGAGTGCCTGGCCATAGTGTGGGCCCTGCAGCGTCTGCAACCCTATCTATACGGGCGCCACTTCATCGTGGAGACGGACCACAATCCCCTCAGCTGGTTGCACACCGTCTCTGGGACGAATGGGCGATTGTTGCGATGGAGCCTTGCGCTCCAGCAATACAACTTCACCATTCGCCACAAAAGGGGCCGTGACCACGGTAACGCAGACGGGCTGTCCCGACAAGGAGAGGTCGCGGACGGGCGCACGGGGGAACACCGGAGTGTGCTGCCCCCTAGCGCCCTCAAAAGGGGGGAGGTGTGAGGTAAATCCGGAGATATGACGATAAATCATGACATTCAAGTCATGTCAGGAAGCCCTCTCCTGGTGTCACTACCCCCTTCCCTTCACACAACTGGTTTAGCAACAAATCCATGGCCATGTCCTGTGATATGGAAATTAGGTGGCTTTAGGACAATGGATACAGGATGACTCCCTGCCGTCACCCTGTAGTAGGAGCTGCTAGCTAGTTAGCAAGGCTATGGAAATAGCCAGACAGAACGACTCCAGTAAAAAATGGTTCATATCTCGCAAGCCATATCTCCGATAAATATGGCAACCATAACAATGGTGTCTCCGCATGTGGACGATGCTGGCACACCCTTTTTATGGAAGTAGGACATTGGGAAACACCCCAAACGTGATATCAGCCATATGGGAACTCGTAGACAGGTCATGAGTCCCCTCGTTCTGTAGCTAAATTCATAACTGTCACAATGAGAGCATTGGCGTCTGCCTACGACGCTCCCAAGCAAAGTTATAGCCAAAATCCCCTTTGCTGGATAATTCTGATCCATGCAGGGGGAGTGGCAGTGCTTCCCTGTGAGGTCACTAAGGTAGGAGGGGACCTGGATCTGCCCAGGTTGATAACCCTACTTCGGCCATTTTCCAGCGTTCTCCTGCTCGGGGGCCTGGTTGGGACAGACCTGTGAGAGAGTTCCTGGAAACCTGGTCTACAGCGCCCCCCTGTGGCCAGACGCACAAGGTAACTGATTGAATTGCATACCTGTTGTAAACCATGCTTTGTCTGTAACTGTACTCTGACATATGTATATTCTGTAGATTCCCTATTGTATATATTGTAGTTTCTAGTGTGCTTTAGGCGATTAAATTATATAATTAATCTTGGGCTGTTCTGTTATCTCGATCTTGAATCCCACGTCTGTGTGTTCGGCTAATAGTTACCGTGAAGCGGTTGGTGGCAGCGAGTTGTGCCAAGGATTATTGTGGGGAGGCCAGTGAGATTCGGGAAGATATTATATATTCCGCCCGCGGAGGTCGGGGGAATATATACCTTACTCTCACCGGGGACCCTTCAATAATCGGCATAAGTAGTATAGCGGCCTCCTTGCTTATTGTCGGGCAATTCCATAATTGGCCTGACTATAAGAGGGGCGCTAGAGAGCGCGTCACGTGCTCTGTCTGTCGGTCGGGAGGTATAAAGTAGGGGTGACCCCCACTTGTTACCCCCCGATTGTGACGTACTGGTAGCCAGCGCGGGGGATTTCTGAGTGACCCCCCCGGTGGTTTGTGACACTCTGTATATCCCCTCCTATTACTCTGTATATCCCCTCCTATTACTCTGTATATCCCCTCCTATTACTCTGTATATCCCCTCCTATTACTCCGTATATCCCCTCCTATTACTCTGTATATCCTCTCCTATTACTCCGTATATCTCCTCCTATTACTCTGTATATCCTCTCCTATTACTCTGTATATCTCCTCCTATTACTCCGTATATCCCCTCCTATTACTTCGTGTATCTCCTCCTATTACTCTGTATATCCCCTCCTATTACTCTGTATATCCTCTCCTATTTCTCTGTATATCCCCTCCTATTACTCTGTATATCTCCTCCTATTACTCTGTATATCTCCTCCTATTACTCTGTATATCTCCTCCTATTACTCTGTATATCCCCTCCTATTACTCTGTATATCTCCTCCTATTACTCTGTATATCTCCTCCTATTACTCTGTATATCTCCTCCTATTACTCTGTATATCTCCTCCTATTACTCTGTATATCCCCTCCTATTACTCTGTATATCCCCTCCTATTACTCTGTATATCTCCTATTACTCTGTATATCTCCTCCTATTACTCTGTATATCTCCTCCTATTACTCTGTATATCCCCTCTTATTACTCCGTATATCCCCTCCTATTACTCCGTATATCCCCTCCTATTACTCCGTATATCCCCTCCTATTACTCTGTATATCTCCTCCTATTACTCTGTATATCTCCTCCTATTACTCTGTATATCTCCTCCTATTACTCTGTATATCTCCTCCTATTACTCTGTATATCCCCTCCTATTACTCTGTGTGAGGTAAATCCTGGGATATGAAGAGGAATTATGACTAGAAGTCATAATTGCTCTCATCACTCCCTGGCAGTGCCCCCCTCCCTTCTTGTGCTCAAATGTCCAGCATCTGTGAAGGTGTCACATCCCACTTACACCTCCAACAGCCATCTCCTCTGATATGGAGATGAGATGATGTGAGGACAATGGACCCAGGATGACTCCCTGCCGTCACCCTGTAACAAGAGTTGTATCTCATTAGCAAGGCTTGGAAGTAGCCAGACAGAACGACTCCAGTAAAAAATGGTTCATATCTCGCAAGCCATATCTCCGATAAATATGGCAACCATAAAAATGGTGTTTGCGCAGGCGGACGATGCTGGCACACCTTTTTTATGGAAGGGGGAGCTTGGGAAATACCCCAGGCGTGATATCAGCCATATGGGAACTCGTAGACAGGTCATGAGTCCCCTCGTTCTGTAGCTAAATTCATAACTGTCACAATGAGAGCATTGGCGTCCGCCTACGACGCTCCCAGGCAAAGTTATGGCCCATATTCCATGTTGTGAATTTGTCCATAACTCCAGCCAGGGGTGGAGCAGTGCTCCCTGTGAGGTCACTAAGGTAGGAGGGGACCTGGATTTGCCCAGGTTGATAACCCTACTTCGGCCATTTTCCAGTGTTCTTCTGCTCGGGGGCCTGGTTGGGAAAGACCTGTGAGGGAGTTCCTGGAAACCTGGTCTACAGCGCCCCCCTGTGGCCAGACACACAAGGTAACTGATGTAATTGTATACCTGTTTGTAACCCATGCTTTATCTGTAACTGTACTCTGACATATGTATATTCTGTAGATTCCCTATTGTATATATTGTAGTTTCTAGTGTGCTTTAGGCGATTAAATTATATAATTAATCTTGGGCTGTTCTGTTATCTCGATCTTGAATCCCACGTCTGTGTGTTCGGCTAATAGTTACCGTGAAGCGGTTGGTGGCAGCGAGTTGTGCCAAGGATTATTGTGGGGAGGCCAGTGAGATTCGGGAAGATATTATATATTCCGCCCGCGGAGGTCGGGGGAATATATACCCTACTCTCACCGGGGACCCTTCAATAATCGGCATAAGTAGTATAGCGGCCTCCTTGCTTATTGTCGGGCAATTCCATAATTGGCCTGACTATAAGAGGGGCGCTAGAGAGCGCGTCACGTGCTCTGTCTGTCGGTCGGGAGGTATCAAGGAGGGGTGACCCCCACTTGTTACCCCCCGATTGTGACGTACTGGTAGCCAGCGCGGGGGATTTCTGAGTGACCCCCCCGGTGGTTTGTGACATATTGGTGGCAAGCGGTGGGATCGAGATAATAGTGTGTGTGAGTGTGAGACCCATACTCCCAGACACTAAAGACTGCCTGCAGCAGCTGTGGCTGCTGGGGTCTTCAGACTAGCTCAACACTAGAGTGTCAGAGTGCAGATACTGTAAGGTGTGTGGAGGCATCAGGTGTCAGTTCTGTGTCAGTGACCAAAGTCTGCAACAATGGCTGAGAGCACCAGGAGCAAAGCCAAAGGAATGGCCGATGCTCAGGCCAGAGACGATGAGGAGGTTGTCCACGAGTCCTCCAGGAGCCCGACGCCAGAAAACAGCTCTGCAGAGGACATTGCACAACCGGGCACTGCTGGACAAGATGAGGAGCAGCTCGCCCAAGGGTCCTCAACGAGCCAGATGCCAGCCCTCCGCTCTGCAATGGACAGTGAATCACCAGGCTCCGCAGCGGGCCGCAGATCACCACGTGCCATTCCACCGAGCCTGGGAGGCTCGGATAGCCTTCTTCAAATGGCTATGGCCCTACGCCAGGCTGGAGACCGGGAGGGCTACAAGGAACTCATGGCCGAGCGTGAGCGGCAAGCAGCGCGTGAAGAGCGCCAGGCAGAGCGTAACTACCAGCTGCAGCTAGCTCAGCTCCGGCCCTCATCAGCCACCCGTGACCTTCCAGACACCAAACTTCCAAAGGTCCGTGTTGAGGACTTCCCAGTGCTGGAGAAGGATGGAGACTTGGACTCTTTCTTGACTGCTTTTGAACGGACTTGCTTGCAGCATCATCTGAACAAGGACCAGTGGGCCAAATACCTGACCCCCCGTTTAAGGGGTAAGGCCCTGGATATCCTTGGGGACTTGCCTGCTGAGGCGGATCAGGGCTACGACACCATCAAGCGGGCCCTGATCCAACAGTACAACCTCACTCCAGAGTCCTACCGCAAGAAGTTCCGGAGCCTACAGAAGGGACCAAAGGACTCCTGGGCTGACCACCGGCGGGCACTTGCCCGAGCTGCCGACCACTGGACTCAAGGCCTGCAGCTTTCCACCGGACCGGAGATCCTGGACTTGTTCATCACGGAGCAACTCTTGTGGAACTGCCCTGAGGATCTCCGCCAGTTCATCCGAGACCAGAAGCCAAAGGGATCCACGGCTACAGCTGCCCTGGCAGATGACTACACCAACAATCGGGCTCCTGAAGCCAGGAGAGCAGCCACCAGCAGCACCTGGAGAGGGGGTAAGATGAACTCTGCGACTGCCCCACCTGCCCCTAGACTGCAGGGGGTGTCCCCCTCAACTCCCCTCTCCAGGCCCGGGGCAGAACCAAGACGGTGCCACCAGTGCAACCTACCTGGACACTTCAAGGCCATGTGCCCTCAGCGTCCCAAGGCCCCGGCTCCGTCCCCGTCCCAAGGGCCGCCCAAGGTGTATTGTGTGGGTGGGGGTGGTGGTAGGTCCCTGGACAGCTTCCAACCTGTCACCGTCGGCCAGTCTGTGACCATAGGACTGCGAGACAGCGCCTCGGAGGTGACTCTGGTGCGGCCTGAGATGGTGTCCCCCCAAGACTTGATCCCTGGAAAAACCCTCGCTGTCTCCGGGATTGGAGGCATTGACCCGGCGCTGCCTGTTGCTGACATTTATGTGGACTGGGGCGCAGGGCGAGGGGTGAGGGAGGTGGGGGTAACTGATCGGATCCCTGCAAACGTGCTACTTGGGACAGATTTGGGGCAAATAACCTCCCAGTTTGGCCCCGCCCCAAAGGCTGAACCTTCAGCCAGTGCTGACGTGCCTCCGGACAATGTTAATGTGTTATCTATGAATGATGTAAGGGAGGAGGGAGTGAACTCTGATATTTCTGCTTGCACAGACACCATAGACACACACGCAGCTGCAGCTGTGACAGGGGAGGGGGTCAGAGAAAGGTGTGACAATGCCTCTACAAGTAACCAGCCTGTGAGCTGGGATCTGTTGCCCTCTGCAGGGATAAGCAGAGAGCAGGGTGCTGCAGGGGGAGGACCAGTGTGTGGGGTGGGGGCTACCACAGCAAATGTGGGGTCCCCAGAGATTTCACAGCGGGGTTCTGTTGCTGCAGGGGGGGAACAGGCAGGTGAGATTGGGGCCGGTCCAGGAGCGGAAGTGCTCCCAGGTAAGATCTCGGTGCAGGGTTCCCCCACAACCGGGGTGTCAGGAAGCCAGGTAGGTCTGCCTGAACCGGCGACTTGGTCAGGAACGGAGGAGGAGCAGGCACGACCCACGGTCGCAGCGGCTGTGGCCGCTGTCACCCGCAGTGGGAGTGCTGGAAGCCAAGGGGCCTCCCGGAGGTCCGATAGCTCTTCCCCTTCTGACCAAGTGGCAGCCGAGTCAGGTGGAGGCCAGGACACAGGTCCCGGGGTACTGACCGAAGATGTGACAGTCTCGTCGATTCTGGCCACATCTAGTCAGGAGTTTCAGGCAGCGTTAGAAGCTGACGACAGCCTGAAAGCTCTAAAGGAGCAGGCGGCACAGCCTCCCTCGGACTCGGACCCGGAGCGAGTGGTCTGGGACCAAGGACGGCTGTACCGGGCCACGGTCCAGCAGGGTTCACCGGAGGCGTGGCCCAGGGACCGACAGTTGGTGGTACCCTATCCGTTCCGGACGGAGTTGTTGCGGATCGCACATGAGATTCCGATGGCCGGACACCTAGGGATCGCTAAGACCAAGGCCAGGTTAAACCAGCATTTCTACTGGCCAAAAATGGGGGCCGATGTGGCTGCCTACTGCCGTTCGTGTGAAACCTGTCAGAGAGTGGGGAAGGCGGGGCCACACCCCAAAGCCCCACTAGTATCTCTGCCAATCATCGATGAGCCTTTCAGGAGGGTGGCTGTGGATCTGGTCGGCCCGCTGGCCATCCCCAGCAGCTCCGGGAAACGCTTCATACTGACGGTAGTGGACTATGCCACCCGGTACCCAGAAGCAGTGGCCTTGTCGTCCATTCGGGCTGACAAGGTGGCCACCGCATTGCTGGAGATTTTCTCCCGAGTGGGTTTTCCCCAGGAAATGCTCACCGACCGGGGGACCCAATTCATGTCCCAGCTGATGGAGACCCTCTGTAAGCAAGTCCAGGTGCGACATCTGGTGGCCAGCCCGTACCATCCACAGACTAATGGCCTGTGCGAGCGGTTCAATGGCACCTTAAAGCAGATGCTTAAGATGTTGGTCGACTCCCATGGGCGTGACTGGGAGCGGTATCTCCCACACCTGTTATTTGCTTACCGGGAGGTTCCACAGGCCTCAACAGGATTCTCACCGTTTGAGCTCCTGTACGGGCGACGTGTGCGGGGCCCCCTGGCTCTGGTGAAAGAGGCTTGGGAAGGGGATTTGGCCACCCCTGGAGTGTCGGTTATCGAGTATGTCATGCGCTTCCGGGACAAAATGCAGGCCTTGACGCAACTGGTACACGACAATATGGCTCAAGCCCAGGCCGATCAGAAGCGTTGGTACGACCAGAACGCTTGTGAGAGGACCTACCAAGTGGGTCAAAGGGTGTGGGTACTGGTCCCCGTACCACAGGACAAGCTTCAGGCAGCCTGGGAAGGCCCATACCTCGTGTACCAGCAGCTCAACCCTGTGACGTACCTGGTCACCCTGGACCTTGCCCGTGGAAGGCGGAAGCCCTTCCATGTGAACATGATGAAGGCACATCATGAGCGGGAGGCATGTGCACTCCCTGTGTGCAACCTGCCCGAGGAGGGAGAAGCGGAAACCCTCTTGGATATGCTAGCCCAGGTTAGGGCAGGCGGATCCATTGAGGATGTGGAGGTTGGCCACCAGCTCTTGGAGGACCAACGGTCCCAGCTGTGGGCCACCCTACACCCCTTCCGGGGGTTGTTTACCAACCAGCCCGGAAGGACTGACTTGGCTGTCCATCACGTGGACACTGGGGATCATCCCCCGATCCGGCGTTCAGCATATCGGGTCTCCCTGGAGGTGCAGCAACACATGCGCCAGGAGATTGACGAGATGCTGGAGCTGGGGGTGATCCAGGCATCCAACAGCGCTTGGGCCTCGCCTGTAGTCCTCGTCCCTAAGAAGGACCGAACCACTCGGTTCTGCGTGGACTACAGGGGGCTCAATGCTGTCACGGTCGCCGATGCGTACCCAATGCCACGCATCGATGACCTGCTCGATCAGTTGGCCGGGGCTCAGTACCTGACCATCATGGATCTGAGCCGGGGATATTGGCAGATCCCCCTGACTCGCAAGGCCAGGGAACGCTCTGCCTTTATTACCCCATTTGGACTGTACGAGTCCACGGTGATGCCATTCGGGATGAGGAATGCCCCTGCCACTTTCCAGCGGATGGTCAACACCCTGCTCAAGGGACTTGAAGGGTACGCGGCCGCGTACCTGGATGACATTGCCGTCTTCAGTCCCACCTGGGAGGACCACCTAGAGCATCTAGCACAGGTGCTCAGGCGGATCCACCGGGCAGGTTTGACCATCAAGCCGGGAAAGTGTCAGCTGGCCATGAGCGAGGTCCAGTACCTCGGTCACCGGGTAGGTGGGGGAACGCTGAAGCCCGAGCCTGAGAAAGTGGAGGCCATCGCATCCTGGCCCACCCCCAGGACCAAGAAGCAGGTGATGTCCTTCTTGGGGACCGCTGGGTACTATAGGAGGTTTGTTCCATGCTATAGTAGCCTGGCAAAGCCCTTGACGGACCTCACCAAGAAGAAGCTGCCCTCTGCAGTCGATTGGACAGTGGACTGCGAGACAGCCTTCCGGGCCCTAAAGGACGCCCTGTCCAGCCCGCCCATGCTACAGGCAGCCGACTTCACGCGGCCGTTTGTAGTACAGACCGACGCCAGTGACTTCGGCCTCGGTGCGGTGCTCAGCCAGGTGAACTCTGCGAGCCAAGAGCACCCAGTCTTGTACCTGAGCAGGAAGCTGTTACCAAGGGAAGTGGCCTATTCTACAATGGAGAAGGAGTGCCTGGCCATAGTGTGGGCCCTGCAGCGTCTGCAACCCTATCTATACGGGCGCCACTTCATCGTGGAGACGGACCACAATCCCCTCAGCTGGTTGCACACCGTCTCTGGGACGAATGGGCGATTGTTGCGATGGAGCCTTGCGCTCCAGCAATACGACTTCACCATTCGCCACAAAAGGGGCCGTGACCACGGTAACGCAGACGGGCTGTCCCGACAAGGAGAGGTCGCGGACGGGCGCACGGGGGAACACCGGAGTGTGCTGCCCCCTAGCGCCCTCAAAAGGGGGGAGGTGTGAGGTAAATCCTGGGATATGAAGAGGAATTATGACTAGAAGTCATAATTGCTCTCATCACTCCCTGGCAGTGCCCCCCTCCCTTCTTGTGCTCAAATGTCCAGCATCTGTGAAGGTGTCACATCCCACTTACACCTCCAACAGCCATCTCCTCTGATATGGAGATGAGATGATGTGAGGACAATGGACCCAGGATGACTCCCTGCCGTCACCCTGTAACAAGAGTTGTATCTCATTAGCAAGGCTTGGAAGTAGCCAGACAGAACGACTCCAGTAAAAAATGGTTCATATCTCGCAAGCCATATCTCCGATAAATATGGCAACCATAAAAATGGTGTTTGCGCAGGCGGACGATGCTGGCACACCTTTTTTATGGAAGGGGGAGCTTGGGAAATACCCCAGGCGTGATATCAGCCATATGGGAACTCGTAGACAGGTCATGAGTCCCCTCGTTCTGTAGCTAAATTCATAACTGTCACAATGAGAGCATTGGCGTCCGCCTACGACGCTCCCAGGCAAAGTTATGGCCCATATTCCATGTTGTGAATTTGTCCATAACTCCAGCCAGGGGTGGAGCAGTGCTCCCTGTGAGGTCACTAAGGTAGGAGGGGACCTGGATTTGCCCAGGTTGATAACCCTACTTCGGCCATTTTCCAGTGTTCTTCTGCTCGGGGGCCTGGTTGGGAAAGACCTGTGAGGGAGTTCCTGGAAACCTGGTCTACAGCGCCCCCCTGTGGCCAGACACACAAGGTAACTGATGTAATTGTATACCTGTTTGTAACCCATGCTTTATCTGTAACTGTACTCTGACATATGTATATTCTGTAGATTCCCTATTGTATATATTGTAGTTCTAGTGTGCTTTAGGCGATTAAATTATATAATTAATCTTGGGCTGTTCTGTTATCTCGATCTTGAATCCCACGTCTGTGTGTTCGGCTAATAGTTACCGTGAAGCGGTTGGTGGCAGCGAGTTGTGCCAAGGATTATTGTGGGGAGGCCAGTGAGATTCGGGAAGATATTATATATTCCGCCCGCGGAGGTCGGGGGAATATATACCCTACTCTCACCGGGGACCCTTCAATAATCGGCATAAGTAGTATAGCGGCCTCCTTGCTTATTGTCGGGCAATTCCATAATTGGCCTGACTATAAGAGGGGCGCTAGAGAGCGCGTCACGTGCTCTGTCTGTCGGTCGGGAGGTATCAAGGAGGGGTGACCCCCACTTGTTACCCCCCGATTGTGACGTACTGGTAGCCAGCGCGGGGGATTTCTGAGTGACCCCCCCGGTGGTTTGTGACACTCTGTATATCCCCTCCTATTACTCTGTATATCTCCTCCTATTACTCTGTATATCTCCTCTTATTACTCCGTATATCCCCTCCTATTACTCCGTATATCCCCTCCTATTACTCCGTATATCCCCTCCTATTACTCTGTATATCCCCTCCTATTACTCTGTATATCTCCTCCTATTACTCTGTATATCCCCTCTTATTACTCCGTATATCCCCTCTTATTACTCCGTATATCCCCTCCTATTACTCCGTATATCCCCTCCTATTACTCCGTATATCCCCTCCTATTACTCTGTATATCCCCTCCTATTTCTCTGTATATCTCCTCCTATTACTCTGTATATCTCCTCCTATTACTCTGTATATCCCCTCTTATTACTCCGTATATCCCCTCCTATTACTCCGTATATCCCCTCCTATTACTCCGTATATCCCCTCCTATTACTCCGTATATCCCCTCCTATTACTCCGTATATCCCCTCCTATTACTCCGTATATCCCCTCCTATTACTCCGTATATCCCCTCCTATTACTCCGTATATCCCCTCCTATTACTCTGTATATCCCCTCCTATTACTCCGTATATCCTCTCCTATTACTCTGTATATCCCCTCCTATTACTCTGTATATCTCCTCCTATTACTCTGTATATCTCCTCCTTTTACTCTGTATATCTCCTCCTATTACTCTGTATATCCCCTCTTATTACTCTGTATATCCCCTCCTATTACTCTGTATATCTCCTCCTATTACTCTGTATATCTCCTCCTATTACTCTGTATATCCCCTCTTATTACTCTGTATATCTCCTCCTATTACTCTGTATATCTCCTCCTATTACTCTGTATATCCCCTCTTATTACTCTGTATATCCCCTCTTATTACTCTGTATATCCCCTCCTATTACTCCGTATATCCCCTCCTATTACTCCGTATATCCCCTCCTATTACTCCGTATATCCCCTCCTATTACTCCGTATATCCCCTCCTATTACTCCGTATATCCCCTCCTATTACTCCGTATATCCCCTCCTATTACTCTGTATATCCCCTCCTATTACTCCGTATATCCTCTCCTATTACTCTGTATATCTCCTCCTATTACTCTGTATATCTCCTCCTATTACTCCGTATATCCCCTCCTATTACTCTGTATATCCCCTCCTATTACTCCGTATATCCCCTCCTATTACTCCGTATATCCCCTCCTATTACTCTGTATATCCCCTCCTATTACTCCGTATATCCTCTTCTATTACTCCGTATATCCCCTCCTATTACTCTGTATATCCCCTCCTATTACTCCGTATATCCTCTCCTATTACTCCGTATATCCCCTCCTATTACTCGGTATATCCTCTCCTATTACTCCGTATATCCCCTCCTATTACTCCGTATATCCCCTCCTATTACTCCGTATATCCCCTCCTATTACTCCGTATATCCCCTCCTATTACTCTGTATATCCCCTCCTATTACTCCGTATATCCTCTCCTATTACTCTGTATATCCCCTCCTATTACTCCGTATATCCCCTCCTATTACTCCGTATATCTCCTCCTATTACTCTGTATATCTCCTCCTATTACTCTGTATATCCCCTCCTATTACTCTGTATATCCCCTCCTATTACTCCGTATATCCTCTCCTATTACTCCGTATATCTCCTCCTATTACTCTGTATATCTCTTCCTATTACTCTGTATATCCTCTCCTATTACTCCGTATATCCCCTCCTATTACTCTGTATATCCCCTCCTATTACTCTGTATATCCCCTCCTATTACTCCGTATATCCCCTCCTATTACTCCGTATATCTCCTCCTATTACTCTGTATATCTCTTCCTATTACTCTGTATATCTCTTCCTATTACTCTGTATATCCCCTCCTATTACTCTGTGTATCCCCTCCTATTACTCCGTGTATCCTCTCCTATTACTCCGTATATCTCCTCCTATTACTCTGTATATCTCTTCCTATTACTCTGTATATCCCCTCCTATTACTCCGTATATCCCCTCCTATTACTCTGTATATCCCCTCCTATTACTCTGTATATCCCCTCTTATTACTCCGTATATCCCCTCTTATTACTCCGTATATCCCCTCTTATTACTCCGTATATCCCCTCCTATTACTCTGTATATCCCCTCTTATTACTCCGTATATCCCCTCTTATTACTCCGTATATCCCCTCTTATTACTCCGTATATCCCCTCTTATTACTCCGTATATCCCCTCCTATTACTCTGTATATCCCCTCCTATTACTCTGTATATCCCCTCCTATTACTCTGTATATCTCCTCCTATTACTCCGTATATCCTCTCCTATTACTCCGTATATCCCCTCCTATTACTCTGTATATCCCCTCCTATTACTCTGTATATCCCCTCCTATTACTCTGTATATCCCCTCCTATTACTCTGTATATCCCCTCCTATTACTCCGCAATTCTCCCTCTATTACGCCATTAACTTCTGCAGTTCCTGGATATATTTGGGATTTTTATTATTTGGGATTTGACCAGCTTTATGTACTACAGGATGTAATGTAAAGTGTGCGGCGTGTGAGGGGTTAATGTGCGGCTGGGGGAGGGGAGGCTGGCAATGAATGGTGGTCTTTGAGCAGGAGGGACAGGCAGGAGGCGGAAGGAAAGTGCTGGAGAGGAAGAGCCAAGGAGAAGGACGTGGACACGGGGACAGCAGCAAGCGGGACCTCATATGTGTGTATATAGGGGACCCCGAAATACCAGCCCTCACCCCGGTCAGTGCTCCCCCAGACCTGCCACTATAACACTATAATATAACGCTCCAGACTCATTATAACACTATAATATAACGCTCCGGACTCATTATAACACTATAATATAACGCTCCAGACTCATTATAACACTATAATATAACGCTCCAGACTCATTATAACACTATAATATAACGCTCCAGACTCATTATAACACTATAATATAACGCTCCAGACTCATTATAAATATATAATATAACGCTCCAGACTCATTATAACACTATAATATAACGCTCCAGACTCATTATAACACTATAATATAACGCTCCAGACTCATTATAAATATATAATATAACGCTCCGGACTCATTATAACACTATAATATAACGCTCCAGACTCATTATAACACTATAATATAACGCTCCAGACTCATTATAAATATATAATATAACGCTCCGGACTCATTATAACACTATAATATAACGCTCCAGACTCATTATAACACTATAATATAACGCTCCGGACTCATTATAACACTATAATATAACGCTCCAGACTCATTATAACACTATAATATAACGCTCCGGACTCATTATAACACTATAATATAACGCTCCGGACTCATTATAACACTATAATATAACACTCCAGACTCATTATAACACTATAATATAACGCTCTGGACTCATTATAACACTATAATATAACGCTCTGGACTCTTTATAACACTATAATATAACGCTCCGGACTCATTATAACACTATAATATAATGCTCCGGACTCATTATAACACTATAATATAACGCTCCAGACTCATTATAACACTATAATATAACGCTCCGGACTCATTATAACACTATAATATAACGCTCCAGACTCATTATAACACTATAATATAACGCTCCGGACTCATTATAACACTATAATATAACGCTCCGGACTCATTATAACACTATAATATAACGCTCCGGACTCATTATAACACTATAATATAACACTCCAGACTCATTATAACACTATAATATAACGCTCCAGACTCATTATAAATATATAATATAACGCCCTGGACTCATTATAACACTATAATATAACGCTCCAGATTCATTATAAATATATAATATAACGCTCCGGACTCATTATAACACTATAATATAACGCTCCAGATTCATTATAAATATATAATATAACGCCCTGGACTCTTTATAACACTATAATATAACACTCCAGACTCATTATAACACTACAATATAACGCTCCAGACTCATTATAACACTATAATATCCTGCTCCTGGTATAACGCTCCGGACTCTTTATAACACTATAATATAACGCTCCAGACTCATTATAAATATATAATATAACGCTCCGGACTCTTTATAACACTATAATATAACGCTCCAGACTCATTATAACACTATAATATAACGCTCCAGACTCATTATAAATATATAATATAACGCCCTGGACTCTTTATAACACTATAATATAATGCTCCAGACTCATTATAACACTATAATATCCTGATCCCGGAATAATGCTCTGGACTTTTTATAACACTATAATATAACGCTCCGGACTCATTATAAATATATAATATAACGCCCTGGACTCTTTATAACACTATAATATAATGCTCCAGACTCATTATAACACTATAATATCCTGATCCCGGAATAATGCTCTGGACTCTTTATAACACTATAATATAACGCTCCGGACTCATTATAACACTATAATATCTGCTCCTGGTATAACGCTGTGTCCTGGCCATTCTCTGTGTAACATTCTAGGGACAGATCTCTCCTCTTGGGTTGGCTCAGCTCTGCTCTCTCCTCTGGGGTTGGCTCAGCTCTGCTCTCTCCTCTGGGGTCTGTGCTCTCCTCTGGGGTTTGCGCAATATCTTCTAGGATCGGCGCTCTCTCCTCTGGGATCAGCTAAACTCTCTCCTCTGGGGTCCGTAGTCTTTCCTCTGGGGTCAGCTCAGCTCTCTACTCTTGGGTCAGTGCCCTCTCCTCTTGGGTTAGCTAAGGTCTCTCCTCTGGGGTCCGTAGTCTTTCCTCTGGGATCAGCTCTTTCCTCTGGGGTTGGGTCAGATCTCTCCTTTGGGGTCGGTGTGCTCAACTCTGGGGTTTGCGCAATCTCTTCTAGGATCGGCGCTCTCTCCTCTGGGATCAGCTAAACTTTCTCCTCTGGGGTCCGTAGTCTTTCCTCTGGGGTCAGCTCTTTCTTCTGGGGTTGGGTCAGATCTCTCTTTTGGGGTCGGTGTGCTCAACTCTGGGGTTGGGTCAGATCTCTCCTTTGGGGTCGGTGTGCTCAACTCTGGGGTTTGCGAGCTCTCTTCTGGGGTTGGTATGCTCTCCTCCGGGGTCTGCTCAGCTCTCTCCTCTGGGGTTTGTGCGCTCTTCAATGGGGACGGCTCAGCTTTCTCTTTTGGGGTCAGAGCTCTCTCCTCTGGGGTCGGGGTCAGCTCTCTCCTCTGGGGTCGGGGTCAGCTCTGTCCTCTATGGTTGGGGTCAGCTCTCTTCTCTGAGGCCGGCTCCTCTCTCTCCTCTGGGTTTGGTGCAGCTCTTTCCTATGGGGTCAGTGCTCACTCCTCTGGAGTCAGCTCAGCTCTCTCTTCTGAGATCAGCACTCTCTCCTTTGGGGATAGGTTTTCTCTCTCCTCTGGGGTTGGCTCAGCTCTCTTCTGGGTCAGTTCAGCTCTCTCCTCTGGGGTCACCTCTTTCCTCTGGGGTAGGGTCAGCTCTCTCCTCTGGGGTCAGCGTGCTTTCTTCTGGGGTCGGTGGGCTCTCCTCTGGGGTCGGCTCAGCTCTATCCTCTGGGGTTGGCTCAGCTATGTCCTCTGGGGTCGGCTCAGCTCTGTCCTCTAAGCTCTCTGGTCTGGGGTGGGCTCAGCTCTCTCCTCTGGGGTGGGCTCAGCTCTCTCCTCTGGGGTGGGCTCAGCTCTCTCCTCTGGGGTTGGCTCAGCTCTGTCCTCTAAGCTCTCTTCTCTGGGGTGGGCTCAGCTCTCTCCTCTGGGGTGGGCTCAGCTATGTCCTCTGGGGTCGGCTCAGCTCTATCCTCTGGGGTTGGCTCAGCTATGTCCTCTGGGGTCGGCTCAGCTCTGTCCTCTAAGCTCTCTGGTCTGGGGTGGGCTCAGCTCTCTCCTCTGGGGTGGGCTCAGCTCTCTCCTCTGGGGTTGGCTCAGCTCTGTCCTCTAAGCTCTCTTCTCTGGGGTGGGCTCAGCTCTCTCCTCTGGGGTGGGCTCAGCTATGTCCTCTGGGGTCGGCTCAGCTCTATCCTCTGGGGTTGGCTCAGCTATGTCCTCTGGGGTCGGCTCAGCTCTGTCCTCTAAGCTCTCTGGTCTGGGGTGGGCTCAGCTCTCTCCTCTGGGGTGGGCTCAGCTCTCTCCTCTGGGGTGGGCTCAGCTCTCTCCTCTGGGGTGGGCTCAGCTCTCTCCTCTGGGGTGGGCTCAGCTCTCTCCTCTGGGGTTGGCTCAGCTCTGTCCTCTAAGCTCTCTTCTCTGGGGTGGGCTCAGCTCTCTCCTCTGGGGTGGGCTCAGCTCTCTCCTCTGGGGTCGGCTCAGCTCTATCCTCTGGGGTTGGCTCAGCTATGTCCTCTGGGGTCGGCTCAGCTCTGTCCTCTAAGCTCTCTGGTCTGGGGTGGGCTCAGCTCTCTCCTCTGGGGTGGGCTCAGCTCTCTCCTCTGGGGTTGGCTCAGCTCTGTCCTCTAAGCTCTCTTCTCTGGGGTGGGCTCAGCTCTCTCCTCTGGGGTGGGCTCAGCTATGTCCTCTGGGGTCGGCTCAGCTCTATCCTCTGGGGTTGGCTCAGCTATGTCCTCTGGGGTCGGCTCAGCTCTGTCCTCTAAGCTCTCTGGTCTGGGGTGGGCTCAGCTCTCTCCTCTGGGGTGGGCTCAGCTCTCTCCTCTGGGGTGGGCTCAGCTCTCTCCTCTGGGGTGGGCTCAGCTCTCTCCTCTGGGGTTGGCTCAGCTCTGTCCTCTAAGCTCTCTTCTCTGGGGTGGGCTCAGCTCTCTCCTCTGGGGTGGGCTCAGCTCTCTCCTCTGGGGTCGGCTCAGCTCTATCCTCTGGGGTTGGCTCAGCTATGTCCTCTGGGGTCGGCTCAGCTCTGTCCTCTAAGCTCTCTGGTCTGGGGTGGGCTCAGCTCTCTCCTCTGGGGTGGGCTCAGCTCTCTCCTCTGGGGTGGGCTCAGCTCTCTCCTCTGGGGTGGGCTCAGCTCTCTCCTCTGGGGTGGGCTCAGCTCTCTCCTCTGGGGTGGGCTCAGCTCTCTCCTCTGGGGTCGGCTCAGCTCTCTCCTCTGGGGTCGGCTCAGCTCTGTCCTCTAAGCTCTCTGGTCTGGGGTGGGCTCAGCTCTCTCCTCTGGGGTGGGCTCAGCTCTCTCCTCTGGGGTGGGCTCAGCTCTCTCCTCTGGGGTGGGCTCAGCTCTCTCCTCTGGGGTGGGCTCAGCTCTCTCCTCTGGGGTGGGCTCAGCTCTCTCCTCTGGGGTGGGCTCAGCTCTCTCCTCTGGGGTCGGCTCAGCTCTCTCCTCTGGGGTTGGCTCAGCTCTCCTCTAGGGTTGAGCCAGCTCTCTCCTGAGGTCAACGATCTCTTTTTTTTTTTTTGGTCAGCTCTCTCCCCTGGGGTTGGTGCTTTTTCTTCTGGGGTCGGCGCTCTCGCCTTTGGGGTCAGCTCTCTCCTCTGGGGTCAGCGCTCTCGCCGCAGGGATTGGTGGTCTGTCCTCTTGGGTCGACTGTTGAGGTGACAGATGCTAGTTTGCAGGGCACCAGGGTGTGGTGATGGCACAGGACAAGGGTCGCCCTCGGGAGCCCCCGGATTTGTGGTCGGATATGGAGGAGAAGTTGTGGATCCTACAAGACATGAACATGTTGTACATCCGGCAGATCGGCCTCAGCCTGCAGGTAATCCCCTGCCCCATAGATGGCCCCTGTATGTGGTCCCTGTGTGTGACTGCCCCTCACAGCCAGGTTCCTTCATATATAATACTAGAAGGTGGCCGGATTCTACGCATCGGGTATTCTAGAATTTACGTATTGTGTAGTTAATGTATGATTTTTGTTATATATATATATATAGATGTTGTTGTGTGTAGTTACCAAGTGTTTGTGTAGGGGCTGTACATGTTCTGGGTGTTGTCTGGGTGTGGCGGGGGGTGAGAGCGGTGTTGTTTGTGTGTTGCGTTGTGTGTGTTGCGTTGTTTGTGGAGCGCTGTGTGTCTGTCGCGTTGTGTGTGTGTGTGTGTTGCGCGGTTTGTGTGTGTGTGTTTTGGGGGAGGTATGTTTTGTGCAATGTGTGTGTTGTGCGGTATGTGCGTATATTTGTGTGTGCCGCGGTGTTTGTATGTTGGGTGTTGTGTGTGTGTGCGGCGTTGTCTGTGTGTGTGGGTGTCTGTGTAGGGCGGTGTTTGTGGTTCCCAGTGTGTGTGTGTGTGTGTGTTTTGGGGGAGGTGTGCACCCCCCATCGTGCTCCATCCCCCATGCTGTGCACCCCCCATCGTGCTCCATCCCCCATGCTGCGCACCCCCCATCGTGCTCCATCCCTCATGCTGTGCACCCCCCATCGTGCTCCATCCCCCATGCTGCGCACCCCCCATCGTGCTCCATCCCCCATGCTGTGCACCCCCCATCGTGCTCCATCCCCCATGCTGCGCACTCCCCATCGTGCTCCATCCCCATGCTGCGCACTCCCCATCGTGCTCCATCCCCCATGCTGCGCATTCCCCATCGTGCTCCATCCCCCATGCTGCGCACTCCCCATCGTGCTCCATCCCCCATGCTGCGCACTCAACATCGTGCTCCATCCCCCATGCTGCGCACTCCCCATCGTGCTCCATCCACCATGCTGCACACCCCCCATCGTGCTCCATCCCCCATGCTGCGCACCCCCCATCGTGCTCCATCCCCCATGCTGCGCACTCCCCATCGTGCTCCATCCCCATGCTGCGCACTCCCCATCGTGCTCCATCCCCCATGCTGCACACTCCCCATCGTGCTCCATCCCCCATGCTGTGCACCCCCCATCGTGCTCCACAGTCACACATCAGACAGTATACACGCACACATGTGATCGCATACACTCACACCCCACTTCTGCCTGTGCCCTCCGGTGTGCGGTCCCAGCAGCTGTGCTGCACGCAGTGCTCTTCTGCCTTCTGCCGACACTCACACATCCGATCGCATACGCGCACACACCCGATCGCATACACGCACACACCCGATCGCATACACGCACACACCCGATCACATACATGCACACACCCGATCACATACACGCACACACCCGATCGCATACACGCACACACCCGATCGCATACATGCACACACCCGATCGCATACACTCACACACACCCGATCACATACACGCACACACACATTGACGATATTGCACATACACGCACACACACACTCACAACATCTGGAGATACCACATGCTTCCAGCCATGTGATCCTCCGGCAGGTCCTGGAAGGTCACTGCACGCACAGTATCACCGCCGAGAAGCAAGCGATATCACTGGATGTTGTGTGTGGATGCGATCTGATGTGTGTGTGAGGTGTGTGTGAGAGTGAGTGTGATCTGATGTGTGTGTATCTGTTCTTATGTGTGTGTGTGTTCCGCCGCTGCAGGACCTTGATGCGCTCACCTGGGAGCGGGTGTACACTGGTAACCATGCTACACAATATTACTCGATGTGTACCATGGTTACCAGCGTACCCCGCCCCCCGCTCGCACGGGAGCCCACACTAGCGTACGCCGGCAACCCCAGCAATGCGAGGGTATGTGTCGGCTGGGTTGGCGGCGTACGCTGATGTGGGCTCCCGGGGTTAAAGCACTCACCTGGGAGTCGGGGCTCCGTGTCGTTTCGGGGAATGCATGCGGGGGGCGGGGCCAGAGTGAGCGTGCAATGCGTGAGGGGGGCGGGGCGTGGCCGAGTTGCCAATGCGTGCAGGGGGCTGGGGCGAGAGGCCAATCCGTGTGGGGGGCGGAACCTGGGCGAGCGGCCAATCCGTGCGGGGGGGCGGAGCCGAGGCGAGCGGCCAATGAGACGCTTGTCGCGGTAAGGACACAATTTTGGAGCAAGACAGACAGACAGACAGAATAAGGCAATTATATATATAGATACAGTACGTATCCGAGATCTAGCAGCAGTGGAGATATATTTTATGTACAATGTGTCATGGCCAGAGCGTTGACTACGCTAGTCGGAGCCCACTATATTACCAGCGCTAAGTCATGACCGTATTCAGCCTCTGTGGTCACGTGCTGGAGTCAGCGGCTGAAGATGTCAGCCATCTGACCCCACCATCAGCTGGTGAAGATGTCAGCCGTCAGACCCCACCATCAGTTGGTGACGATGTCTGTCGCCTGACTCCACCATGAGTTGGTGAGGATGTCTGTCGCCTGACTCCACCATCAGTTGGTGAGGATGTCTGTCGCCTGACCCCATCATCAGTTGGTGAGGATGTCTGTCGTCGGACCCCACCATCAGTTGATGAGGATGTCTGTCGTCGGACCCCACCATCAGTTGATGAGGATGTCTGCCCCCAGACACCGCCATCAGCTGGTGAAGATGTCAGCCGTCAGACCCCACCATCAGTTGGTGAGGATGTCTGTCGTCTGACCCCACCATCAGCTGGTGAAGATATCAGCCGTCGGACCCCATCATCAGTTGGTGAGGATGTCTGCCTCCAGTCGCCGCCATCACCTGGTGAATATGCTGTCATGACACGTAAATACGTGTCCATGAAAGTGCCACAGATATGAGATGCGCTAAGTTCAAGTACAAAGAAACATGGCACACATGAGCCTCATGGCGGTGATGGACAGGAGAGCCAATGGAGGTGCTGGACAGGAGAGCCAATGGAGGTGCTGGACATGAGCATGGGTCCACATAGAAATTCAGGACAGGTTTCAAAACAGGATTTATGATTTGGTGACACAGGGTCCCCAAACGTCCCGCCCCGCAGTGCATGGATGTGCGCTGTACGGGGAGGTCTGTATAATGGATCCTTGTGGATATCTGTAGGATTATGTCAGGGGCAGCCTGGCTCCGTCTCAGACGCCGATCACACAATGATTTCTGTGTCTCTCGCATCCTGACATTTTGAGAGGACATTGGGGTATGTTGTGCGCCCACACTGCGAACGTCACAAGCTTAACCCTTTCATCAGTTCTAATGGAGAGAAGAGCAGATTGTTTTGGGACATAATATATTGGAAATATAATGCTTCAATGCTTGGAACCTGATAGAAGAAGCTTCTG
The DNA here is from genome assembly GCF_048569485.1 of Anomaloglossus baeobatrachus. Classification (NCBI taxonomy): domain Eukaryota; kingdom Metazoa; phylum Chordata; class Amphibia; order Anura; family Aromobatidae; genus Anomaloglossus; species Anomaloglossus baeobatrachus. Next base: position 3,527,121 of record NC_134353.1, on the reverse strand, counting down.
GAAGCAGTATATGGAAAGTTTAGGCATCAGTATAGGGGGCTGCAGAAGTAGCAGCCATATCAGATCCTTACATTCAAGGAAGTGCGAAGACCACATAGGAAGTCTTAACAGTAGAGAAGTATTGGAGAAGATGATGAGATGTGGAGTAGTAGAGAAGTCCTGGAGAAGGTGGTGAGATGAAATTGTGACTGATGATGAAGAAGTCTTGGAGAAGATGCTGAGATGAGGTTGTGACTGATATCTAATACACGAGAAGTCTGTCTAGAAGATGATGAGGTTGTGACTGATGGAAAGGGAGTAGTACTAGAAGTCTTGGAGAAGATGCTGAGATGAGGTTGTGACTGATATCTAATACACGAGAAGTCTGTCTAGAAGATAATGAGGTTGTGACTGATGGAAAGGGAGTAGTACTAGAAGTCTTGGAGAAGATGCTGAGATGAGGTTGTGACTGATGGAAAGGGAGTAGTACTAGGAGAAGTCTTGGAGAAGATGCTGAGATGAGGTTTTGACTGATGGAGGTGTAGAACATGGAGACATCTTGGTCAGTATGGTGAGATGAGGTTGTGACTGATGATGGAGATGTAGTACAGGATAAGTCTTGGAGAAGGTGTTGAGATGAGGTTGTGACTGATAATAGATATCTAGTACATGAGAAGTCTTCGAGAAGATGAGGTTGTGACTGATGGAAAGGGAGTAGTACTAGGAGAAGTCTTGGAGAAGGTGGTGAGATGAGGTTGTGTCTGATGGAGGTGTAGTACACGGTGACGTCTTGGTCAGTATGGTGAGATGAGGTTGTGACTGATGATGGAGATGTAGTACTAGAAGAAGTCTTGGAGAATGAGGTGAGATGAGGTTGTGGCTGATGAAGGTGTAGTACAGGAGAAGTCTTGGTCAGTATGGTGAGATGAGGTTGTGACTGATGATGGAGGTGTAGTACAGGAGAAGTCTTGGTCAGTATGGTGAAATGAGGTTGTGACTGATGATGGAGGTGTAGTACAGGAGAAGTCTAGCTCGGGATGGTGAGATGAGGATGTGACTGATGATGGAGGTGTAGTACAGGAGAAGTCTTGAAGAAAGTGCTGAGATGAGATTGTGATTGATGCAGGTGTAGTACAGGAGAAGTCTTGGTCAGGGTTGTGAGATAAGGTGGTGACTGATGGAGGAGTAGTAGAGAAGTAATCCTGGAGAAGGTGGTGAGATGAGGTTGTGAATGATGGAGGTGCAGTACAGGAAAAGACCTGGAGAAGATGCTGAGATAAGGGTGTGAATGATGGAGGCGCAGTACAGGAGAAGTCCTGGAGAAGGAGGTGAGGTTGCGACTGATGGAGGTGTAGTACAGGAGAAGTCTTGGAGATTATGGTGAGATCAAGTTGTGAATGATGGAGGTGCAGTACAGGAAAAGACCTGGAGAAGATGCTGAGATAAGGGTGTGAATGATGGAGGCGCAGTACAGGAGAAGTCCTGGAGAAGGAGGTGAGGTTGCGACTGATGGAGGTGTAGTTCAAAGAGAATTCACATACTTCTATCACTCAAAGATGTGTTATCGGTCAGTTTTAGGTCAAATTTATGCAGATATGGAAAATTCTAAACGATTCACCAACTTTCAAGCTCCACTGTATATAGCAGTGATCACCTGGAGTGTATACATACTGTGTGTCTATATAGTAGTGACAAGCTTGTGTGTAAATGTGTCCTATGACCGTAGCCGATGACACCAATGTGGGGGGTGATCGGAATCTGCTATCGGAGGACCTCTGTCTCCAAGTGAATTCTGAGTACATGTGTTTGTCTCTTATGCTCATCAATACCCCACACTCCATCACTTATATCGACCACTTACAGCCTGAGCCCCCTCCTCCATCACTTATACTGACCACTTACAGCCTGAGCCCCCTCCTCTATCACTTATACTGACCACTTACAGCCTGAGCCCCCTCCTCCATCACTTATACTGACCACTTACAGCCTGAGCCCCCTCCTCCATCTCTGACCACTTACAGCCTGAGCCCCCACCTCCATCTCTGACCACTTACAGCCTGAGCCCCCACCTCCATCTCTGACCACTTACAGCCTGAGCCCCCACCTCCATCTCTGACCACTTACAGCCTGAGCCCCCACCTCCATCTCTGACCACTTACAGCCTGAGGCCCCTCCTCCATCTCTGACCACTTACAGCCTGAGCCCCCTCCTCCATCTCTGACCACTTACAGCCTGAGCCCCCACCTCCATCTCTGACCACTTACAGCCTGAGGCCCCTCCTCCATCTCTGACCACTTACAGCCTGAGCCCCCACCTCCATCTCTGACCACTTACAGCCTGAGCCCCCACCTCCATCTCTGACCACTTACAGCCTGAGCCCCCACCTCCATCTCTGACCACTTACAGCCTGAGCCCCCACCTCCATCTCTGACCACTTACAGCCTGAGCCCCCACCTCCATCTCTGACCACTTACAGCCTGAGCCCCCACCTCCATCTCTGACCACTTACAGCCTGAGGCCCCTCCTCCATCTCTGACCACTTACAGCCTGAGCCCCCACCTCCATCTCTGACCACTTACAGCCTGAGCCCCCACCTCCATCTCTGACCACTTACAGCCTGAGCCCCCACCTCCATCTCTGACCACTTACAGCCTGAGCCCCCACCTCCATCTCTGACCACTTACAGCCTGAGCCCCCACCTCCATCTCTGACCACTTACAGCCTGAGCCCCCACCTCCATCTCTGACCACTTACAGCCTGAGGCCCCTCCTCCATCTCTGACCACTTACAGCCTGAGCCCCCACCTCCATCTCTGACCACTTACAGCCTGAGGCCCCTCCTCCATCTCTGACCACTTACAGCCTGAGCCCCCACCTCCATCTCTGACCACTTACAGCCTGAGCCCCCTCCTCCATCTCTGACCACTTACAGCCTGAGCCCCCACCTCCATCTCTGACCACTTACAGCCTGAGCCCCCTCCTCCATCTCTGACCACTTACAGCCTGAACCTCCTTTTCCTCCATCACTTATACCGACCACTTACAGCCTGAACCTCCTCCTCCATCTCTGACCACTTACAGCCTGAGCCCCCTCCTCCATCTCTGACCACTTACAGCCTGAACCTCCTTTTCCTCCATCACTTATACCGACCACTTACAGCCTGAACCTCCTCCTCCATCTCTGACCACTTACAGCCTGAACCTCCTCCTCCATCTCTGACCATTTTCAGCCTGAGCTCCCTCCTCCATCTCTGACCACTTACAGCCTGTGTCCCCTCCTCCATCTCTGACCATTTACAGCCCGAACCTCCTCCTCCATCTCTGACCACTTACAGCCTGTGTCCCCTACTCTATCACTTATACTGACGAGTTACAGCCTGAGCCCCCTCCTCCATTTCTTATACCGACCATTTACAGCCTGAACCTCCTCCTCTATCTCTGACCATTTACAGCCTGTGTCCCCTCCTCCATTTCTGACCATTTACAGCCTGAGCCCCCTCCTCCATTTCTGACCACTTACAGCCTGAGCCCCCTCCTCCATCTCTGACCACTTACAGCCTGAGCCCCCTCCTCCATCTCTGACCACTTACAGCCTGAGCCCCCTCCTCCATCTCTGACCACTTACAGCCTGAGCTCCCTCCTCCATCTCTGACCACTTACAGCCTGAACCCCCTCCTCCATCTCTGACCACTTACAGCCTCAGCTCCCTCCTCCATCTCTGACCACTTACAGCCTGTGTCCCCTCCTCCATCTCTGACCATTTACAGCCCGAACCTCCTCCTCCATCTCTGACCACTTACAGCCTGTGTCCCCTACTCCATCACTTATACTGACCACTTACAGCCTGAGCCCCCTCCTCCATCTCTTATACCGACCATTTACAGCCTGAACCTCCTCCTCCATCACTTATACCGACCACTTACAGCCTGAACCTCCTCCTCCATCTCTGACCACTTACAGCCTGTGTCCCCTACTCCATCTCTGACCATTTACAGCCTGAGCTCCCTCCTCCATCTCTGACCACTTACAGCCTGAACATCCTCCTCCTCCATCTCTGACCACATACAGCCAGAGCTCCCTCCTCCATCTCTGACCACTTACAGCCTGAGCCCCCTCCTCCATCTCTGACCACTTACAGCCTGAGCTCCCTCCTCCATCTCTGACCACTTACAGCCTGAACCTCCTCCTCCTCCATCTCTGACCACTTACAGCCAGAGCCCCCTCCTCCATCTCTGACCACTTACAGCCTGAGCCCCCTCCTCCATCTCTGACCACTTACAGCCTGAGCCCCCTCCTCCATCTTTGACCACTTACGGCCTGAGCCCCTCCTCTATCTCTGACCACTTACAGCCTGAGCCCCTCCTTCTCTGACCACTTACAGCCTGAGCTCCCTCCTCCATCTCTGATAGTGACCACTTACAGCCTGAGCTCCCTTCTCCATCTCTGACCACTTACAGCCTGAGCCCCCTCCTCCATCTTTGACCACTTACGGCCTGAGCCCCTCCTCTATCTCTGACCACTTACAGCCTGAGCTCCCTCCTCCATCTCTGACCACTTACAGCCTGAGCCCCCTCCTCCATCTTTGACCACTTACAGCCTGAGCCCCTCCTTCTCTGACCACTTACAGCCTGAGCCCCCTCCTCCATCTCTGACCACTTACAGCCTGAGCCCCCTCCTCCATCTCTGACCACTTACAGCCTGAGCCCCCTCCTCCATCTTTGACCACTTACAGCCTGAGCCCCCTCCTCCATCTCTGACCACTTACAGCCTGAGCCCCCTCCTCCATCTCTGACCACTTACAGCCTGAACCTCCTTTTCCTCCATCACTTATACCGACCACTTACAGCCTGAACCTCCTCCTCCATCTCTGACCACTTACAGCCTGAGCCCCCTCCTCCATCTCTGACCACTTACAGCCTGAGCTCCCTCCTCCATCTCTGACCACTTACAGCCTGAGCTCCCTCCTCCATCTCTGACCACTTACAGCCTGTGTCCCTTCCTCCATCTCTGACCACTTACAGCCAGAGCCCCCTCCTCCATCTCTGACCACTTACGGCCTGAGCCCCCTGCTTCATCTCTGACCACTTACGGCCTGAGCCCCCTGCTCCATCTCTGACCACTTACGGCCTGAGCCCCCTGCTCTATCTCTGACCACTTACAGCCTGAGCCCCCTCCTCCATCTTTGACCACTTATGGCCTGAGCCCCTCCTCTATCTCTGACCACTTACAGCCTCAGCCCCCTCCTCCATCTTTGACCACTTACGGCCTCAGCCCCCTCCTCCATCTTTGACCACTTACAGCCTGAGCCCCTCCTTCTCTGACCACTTACAGCCTGAGCTCCCTCCTCCATCTCTGATAGTGACCACTTACAGCCTGAGCTCCCTCCTCCATCTCTGACCACTTACAGCCTGAGCCCCCTCCTCCATCTTTGACCACTTATGGCCTGAGCCCCTCCTCTATCTCTGACCACTTACAGCCTGAGCTCCCTCCTCCATCTCTGACCACTTACAGCCTGAGCCCCCTCCTCCATCTTTGACTACTTACAGCCTGAGCCCCTCCTTCTCTGACCACTTACAGCCTGAGCCCCCTCCTCCATCTCTGACCACTTACAGCCTGAGCCCCCTCCTCCATCTCTGACCACTTACAGCCTGAGCCCCCTCCTCCATCTTTGACCACTTACGGCCTGAGCCCCTCCTCTATCTCTGACCACTTACAGCCTGAGCCCCTCCTTCTCTGACCACTTACAGCCTGAGCTCCCTCCTCCATCTCTGATAGTGACCACTTACAGCCTGAGCTCCCTTCTCCATCTCTGACCACTTACAGCCTGAGCCCCCTCCTCCATCTTTGACCACTTACGGCCTGAGCCCCTCCTCTATCTCTGACCACTTACAGCCTGAGCTCCCTCCTCCATCTCTGACCACTTACAGCCTGAGCCCCCTCCTCCATCTTTGACCACTTACAGCCTGAGCCCCTCCTTCTCTGACCACTTACAGCCTGAGCCCCCTCCTCCATCTCTGACCACTTACAGCCTGAGCCCCCTCCTCCATCTCTGACCACTTACAGCCTGAGCCCCCTCCTCCATCTTTGACCACTTACAGCCTGAGCCCCCTCCTCCATCTCTGACCACTTACAGCCTGAGCCCCCTCCTCCATCTCTGACCACTTACAGCCTGAACCTCCTTTTCCTCCATCACTTATACCGACCACTTACAGCCTGAACCTCCTCCTCCATCTCTGACCACTTACAGCCTGAGCCCCCTCCTCCATCTCTGACCACTTACAGCCTGAACCTCCTTTTCCTCCATCACTTATACCGACCACTTACAGCCTGAACCTCCTCCTCCATCTCTGACCACTTACAGCCTGAACCTCCTCCTCCATCTCTGACCATTTTCAGCCTGAGCTCCCTCCTCCATCTCTGACCACTTACAGCCTGTGTCCCCTCCTCCATCTCTGACCATTTACAGCCCGAACCTCCTCCTCCATCTCTGACCACTTACAGCCTGTGTCCCCTACTCTATCACTTATACTGACGAGTTACAGCCTGAGCCCCCTCCTCCATTTCTTATACCGACCATTTACAGCCTGAACCTCCTCCTCTATCTCTGACCATTTACAGCCTGTGTCCCCTCCTCCATTTCTGACCATTTACAGCCTGAGCCCCCTCCTCCATTTCTGACCACTTACAGCCTGAGCCCCCTCCTCCATCTCTGACCACTTACAGCCTGAGCCCCCTCCTCCATCTCTGACCACTTACAGCCTGAGCCCCCTCCTCCATCTCTGACCACTTACAGCCTGAGCCCCCTCCTCCATCTCTGACCACTTACAGCCTGAGCCCCCTCCTCCATCTCTGACCACTTACAGCCTGAGCTCCCTCCTCCATCTCTGACCACTTACAGCCTGAACCCCCTCCTCCATCTCTGACCACTTACAGCCTCAGCTCCCTCCTCCATCTCTGACCACTTACAGCCTGAGCCCCCTCCTCCATCTCTGACCACTTACAGCCTGAGCTCCCTCCTCCATCTCTGACCACTTACAGCCTGAACCTCCTCCTCCTCCATCTCTGACCACTTACAGCCAGAGCCCCCTCCTCCATCTCTGACCACTTACAGCCTGAGCCCCCTCCTCCATCTCTGACCACTTATAGCCTGAGCTCCCTCCTCCATCTCTGACCACTTACAGCCTGAGCTCCCTCCTCCATCTCTGACCACTTACAGCCTGTGTCCCTTCCTCCATCTCTGACCACTTACAGCCAGAGCCCCCTCCTCCATCTCTGACCACTTACGGCCTGAGCCCCCTGCTTCATCTCTGACCACTTACGGCCTGAGCCCCCTGCTCCATCTCTGACCACTTACGGCCTGAGCCCCCTGCTCTATCTCTGACCACTTACAGCCTGAGCCCCCTCCTCCATCTTTGACCACTTATGGCCTGAGCCCCTCCTCTATCTCTGACCACTTACAGCCTCAGCCCCCTCCTCCATCTTTGACCACTTACGGCCTGAGCCCCTCCTCTATCTCTGACCACTTACAGCCTGAGCCCCTCCTTCTCTGACCACTTACAGCCTGAGCTCCCGCCTCCATCTCTGATAGTGACCACTTACAGCCTGAGCCCCCTCCTCCATCTTTGACCACTTATGGCCTGAGCCCCCTCCTCCATCTTTGACCACTTATGGCCTGAGCCCCTCCTCTATCTCTGACCACTTACAGCCTCAGCCCCCTCCTCCATCTTTGACCACTTACGGCCTGAGCCCCTCCTCTATCTCTGACCACTTACAGCCTGAGCCCCTCCTTCTCTGACCACTTACAGCCTGAGCTCCCTCCTCCATCTCTGATAGTGACCACTTACAGCCTGAGCTCCCTCCTCCATCTCTGACCACTTACAGCCTGAGCCCCCTCCTCCATCTTTGACCACTTATGGCCTGAGCCCCTCCTCTATCTCTGACCACTTACAGCCTGAGCTCCCTCCTCCATCTCTGACCACTTACAGCCTGAGCCCCCTCCTCCATCTTTGACCACTTACAGCCTGAGCCCCTCCTTCTCTGACCACTTACAGCCTGAGCCCCCTCCTCCATCTCTGACCACTTACAGCCTGAGCCCCCTCCTCCATCTCTGACCACTTACAGCCTGAGCCCCCTCCTCCATCTTTGACCACTTACGGCCTGAGCCCCTCCTCTATCTCTGACCACTTACAGCCTGAGCCCCTCCTTCTCTGACCACTTACAGCCTGAGCTCCCTCCTCCATCTCTGATAGTGACCACTTACAGCCTGAGCTCCCTTCTCCATCTCTGACCACTTACAGCCTGAGCCCCCTCCTCCATCTTTGACCACTTACGGCCTGAGCCCCTCCTCTATCTCTGACCACTTACAGCCTGAGCTCCCTCCTCCATCTCTGACCACTTACAGCCTGAGCCCCCTCCTCCATCTTTGACCACTTACAGCCTGAGCCCCTCCTTCTCTGACCACTTACAGCCTGAGCCCCCTCCTCCATCTCTGACCACTTACAGCCTGAGCCCCCTCCTCCATCTCTGACCACTTACAGCCTGAGCCCCCTCCTCCATCTTTGACCACTTACAGCCTGAGCCCCCTCCTCCATCTCTGACCACTTACAGCCTGAGCCCCCTCCTCCATCTCTGACCACTTACAGCCTGAGCTCCCTCCTCCATCTCTGACCACTTACAGCCTGAGCTCCCTCCTCCATCTTTGACCACTTACAGCCTGAGCCCCTCCTTCTCTGACCACTTACAGCCTGAGCCCCTCCTCTATCTCTGACCACTTACAGCCTGAGCCCCCTCCTCCATCTCTGACCACTTACGGCCTGAGCCCCTCCTCTATCTCTGACCACTTACAGCCTGAGCCCCTCCTTCTCTGACCACTTACAGCCTGAGCCCCCTCCTCCATTGCAGGATACGCCCCTTCCTCCCTCTCTGATGATGACAACTTACACCCTCATCCCTGTCTTCATAGTGCCCCCTCCTCCCTGTCTGACACCAACCACTCTGCATGTACCCCCTCCTCCATTTCTAATGCCGACCACTTTCTAAGCTGCAGAAGGACATGAGGGGCAAGGCCATAGACTGAAACTGGGGCGCAGGCCGTAGACGGACACTGGGGAGCAGGCCGTAGACGCACACTGGGTCGCTGGCCGTAGACGGACACTGGGGCGCTGGCCGTAGACGGACACTGGGGCGCTGGCCGTAGACGGACACTGGCGCGCTGGCCGTAGACGGACACTGGGGAGCAGGCCGTAGACGGACACTGGGGAGCAGGCCGTAGACGCACACTGGGGCGCTGGCCGTAGACGCACACTGGGGCGCTGGCCGTAGACGCACACTGGGGCGCTGGCCGTAGACGGACACTGGGGCGCTGGCCGTAGACGGACACTGGGGCGCTGGCCGTAGACGCACACTGGGGCGCTGGCCGTAGACGCACACTGGGGAGCAGGCCGTAGACGGACACTGGGGAGCAGGCCGTAGACGCACACTGGGGAGCAGGCCGTAGACGCACACTGGGGAGCAGGCCGTAGACGCACACTGGGGCGCTGGCCGTAGACGCACACTGGGGCGCTGGCCATAGACGCACACTGGGGCGCTGGCCGTAGACGGACACTGGGGCGCTGGCCGTAGACGGACACTGGGGCGCTGGCCGTAGACGGACACTGGGGCGCTGGCCGTAGACGGACACTGGGGCGCTGGCCGTAGACGGACACTGGGGCGCTGGCCGTAGACGGACACTGGGGCGCTGGCCGTAGACGGACACTGGGGCGCTGGCCGTACACGGACACTGGGGCGCAGGCTGTAGACAGACACTGGTCTGTGGCTGGGGAAGGGCACAGGTCTTTGACCACAGGTGCCAGTCATGGATCTGTGGCCTGGGGGGCGCTGGTCTGTGGCACTTCTGACACTCACTCAGCTTTCTTACAGGACACAGACATCCAGAAACGCATAGACCACGAGGTCCGGATCCGCGAGGGAGCGGTGAAGCTTCTGGGAGCCTGTACTCAGAAAGAGCAAGCACTGGAGGCAGCCAAGAGTCTGCTGGTCTGTAACAGCCGCATCATGACCTACCTGTCCGAGCTGCAGCACCGCAAGGAGGCGCAGGTCCTACAGCACAGCGCACGCAGGTACTGGAGGGGGGGCCGAGGAACTGCTCTGTGTGACCTTTACTACTCAGTATTATATGGTGGAGGCCGGGCCTCCAGTAATGTATAGTGAGAGACTGGGGGCGTGCTCTGTGTGACCTCCGCTCCTCCGTATTATATGGTGGAAGCCGGGCCTCCGGTAATGTATAGTGAGAGGCTGGGGGTGTGCTCTGTGTGACCTCCGCTCCTCCGTATTATATGGTGGAAGCCGGGCCTCCGGTAATGTATAATGAGAGGCTGGGGGTGTGACCTCCGCTCATCAGTGTCGTGATGGGGTGAAATGGTGGGGTGGGTATCCTTTTGTGTATGTTCATATTGTTACTAATTTTAGGAGTGTTGTCTTGTTGCTCCTTATTATTCTGTGTACAGTCTTCATCAATTTCGCTCAGTCACCATCTGCAGCCTGGATGTGTCTGTGGTTCTTGATGACCCCCTGCTGACATTTCCAGACTGTCTATTCATGACTCCTCTGCTCTCCAAATACTGAGCATCACACCCTGTAGGGCCTCCATCCATAGGTCTGTCTGCCTGACCTTGGATATAAAGATTGACCACAAGGAGGACAAAGAGGCAGTAAGAGATTCATCCTTTGTGGGACGCTGATGCTACGGCCAGCACCCCAGAGAGACTTGGAGAAACCTTAATTACCCTGGAAAGAAGACATCTGGAGGATTGTGACTCTCATCTCTGAGGCATTTATCCAGTTACTGGACTATACCCGTGCTCCTGGACTATTTTACCTTCTGTGTGGTGGATTATTTTATGGACATTCTGGATTGCAAGTAATAAAGGTTCTTGGGACTGTTCACTCCTGCTTTGTTGATACCAGAGAAGGACCCTGTGACAACTTGTGGCAGCGGTGGGATCAACAGAGCACAGCCCAATGGAGATCCACCCACAGAGTGGGTTCAGAAACTTGCCCGTATCCACTGTCCCGGGGAGAGCCAGAGATCTGGGCCTGAACTACCAGGGACTGACTATAGAGGCCTTAATTGATCTACTGGTGGGTGCGAGCCAGTCGACCTCCTCCAGATGTCTGACGGACAAGCACTGGGGACGGGATCCCTGCCTCAAAAAGCCAGTGGTTGGTATGAAGAAGAGATGGCAGCTCTTAGCCCCGGTGTATCTCAGGAATATAAGGAGGAGGCTGCTCGCCGAGCACAGAGAAGACAAGAAGCAATGGAGTCCGGCAGAGGGAGTAATGTGACCTGGAGTGTAAACCCAGCGATCCGGGAGCCTGTACGGATCACCCGGGCAGACTTCAAGCCATTTGATGAGGCTTCCGGAGATATGGAGGGGTTCTTCAAGGACTTTGAGCAGCAGTGTGCGGTGATGGAGGTGCCCCACTCTGGCTGGAGGCGTTTGTAAGTGGGACTCCTAAACGCATACCTCCCAACCGTCCCGGATACAGCGGGACAGTCCCTCTTCTGAGCCTTTGATCCCGGGTCCCGCCCGTGAGGCTGTTTATCCCGGCTCCACCCACCCACTGTAGCCCCGCCTCGCTGTTTCTCCCTTCTACTATTCATTACAGAGCCGAGCGCGCACCTACTCCTGTGACTGCTGCTGAGGTATGAATCACCCCCTGCAGCAGAGCGACCCCCCTGCAGCAGAGCGACCCCCCCCCTGCAGCAGAGCCCCCCCCCCCCCTGCACCAGAGCCGACCCCCCCCAGTCCCGGAGCCTGCGTTTGTCTGCAGCTGTTCTCTGATTCCCCGTGTGCGGCTTCTCACTGCTGCAGACACGCGGGGAGTCAGGAAGCTGAGGAGACCGTGCAATCAGCACTTCTCTCTCCTGCAGATAGCAGTGACAATAACCTATGCAGAGTGACATCTGCAGGCTTCTATTACCGATCAGTGGTCTCCTGCCTGTGGAGCAGAGCTGCTGGGTCCTAGCTTCCCAACAGCTTCAGCTCTGCTTTATCCTGGCTCCCCTACCAGTTAAAGGGAACATATCAGCAGAAATTTCACAATAAAAATAAAAGATTCCCCTCTGCAGCTCCTGGGCTGCTTCTAGAAAGGTTCCTGTTGTTATTGTGCCCCCTTTGAGACCTACAAAAATATACTTTATGAAGTCTTACCTTTTTGTATGCAAATGTGTTTTTATGGTCACGGGGGCGGGCTGTCTGGCGTCCGTTATTCCCCCTCCTGCCGCTTTACGCAGTCCCCCATTGCTCATTTACATACACAAGGACGCCTTCCTCATGTAACTGTCCTCCCGAAGTTTTGCGCATGTGAACGCTTTTTCAGGTGATTGCGCAGGCACGAGATTATGGGCGGCGCTGTGATTGTCATCAGCAGCGTTAACCAAGTACCCGCCCATAATCTCGTGCCCGCACTTTTCCCTCTGACTCCACCGTTATGCGCAAGTGCTGGCCATATGAACCATGTTACCTATTACTGCTTGCACGAGATTATGGGCAGGTACTTGGATGACTTTGCTGATGACAATCACAGCGCCGCCCATAATCTCGCGCCCACGGTAATAGGTAACATGGTTCATATGGACAGTGCTTGCGCATAACGGTGGAGGCAGAGTGAGAAGCGCGGGCACGAGATTATGGGCGGGTACTTGGATGACGCTGCTGATGACAATCACAGCGCCGCCCATAATCTCGCGCCCACGGTAATAGGTAACATGGTTCATATGGACAGTGCTTGCGCATAACGGTGGAGGCAGAGTGAGAAGCGCGGGCACGAGATTATGGGCGGGTACTTGGATGACTTTGCTGATGACAATCACAGCGCCGCCCATAATCTCGCGCCCACGGTAATAGGTAACGTGGTTCATATGGCCAGTGCTTGCGCATAACGGTGGAGGCAGAGTGAGAAGCGCGGGCACGAGATTATGGGCGGGTACTTGGATGACTTTGCTGATGACAATCACAGCGCCGCCCATAATCTCGCGCCCACGGTAATAGGTAACATGGTTCATATGGACAGTGCTTGCGCATAACGGTGGAGGCAGAGTGAGAAGCGTGGGCACGAGATTATGGGTGGGTACTTGGATGACGCTGCTGATGACAATCACAGCGCCGCCCATAATCTCGCGCCTGCGCAATCACCTCAAAAGCGTTCACACTTTGCACAGTGCTCACTCCCGCGAGAGTGGCACTGGGCATGCACAAAACTTCAGGAGGACAGTTACATGAGGAAGGCGTCCTCATGTATGGAAATGAGCAATGGGGGACGGCGTACAACGTCAGGAGGGGGAATAACGGACGCCAGGCAGCCCGCCCCCGTGACCATAAAAACAGATTTGCATACAAAAAGGTAAGACTTCATAAAGTATTATTTTAGGTCTCAAAGGGGGCACAATAGCAACAGGAACCTTTCCAGAATTCATCCCAGGAGCTGCAGAGGGGAATCTTTTATTTTTTTTGCTAAATTTCTGGTGACAGTTTCCCTTTAAAGGGAACCTATCAGGTGCAATCTGCACTCAGAGCCAGGAGCAGTTCTGGGTGTATATTGCTAATCCCTCCCTAACTGTCCCTGTATACACTAGCATAGATAAAGGCATCTATAGAAAAAGTATTTTTAAAGAGCTTATATCTTATGCTAATTAGCGCGGGGACTAGTCCCAAGGGCGTTACTTCACTTGGCTAGTCGGCTCATATAGCGTGTTAGTACTCACACAGGGGCGTAATAACATGCTAACATGCTATGCGAGCCGACTAGCCAAGTGAAGTAACGCCCTTGTGACTAGTCCCCGCGCTCATTAGCATAAGATATAAGATCTTTAAAAATATTTGTTCTTGATCTCTTTATCTATGCTAGTGTATACAGGGACGGTTAGGCAGGGATTAGCAATATACACCCAGAACTGCTCCTGGCTCTGAGTGCATATTGCACCTGACAGGTTCACTTTAAAGGGAACCTGTCGCCAGATTTGGGGCCTATAAGCTGCGGCCACCACCAGCGGGATCTTATGTACACATTCTAACATGCTGCATACCTCCCAACCGTCCCGGATACAGCGGGACTTTCACGCTTTACGTTGTTTGTCCCGTTGCCACGGGCGGGACGGCCGGCTCCCGGGCTCCGCCCACCCACTCTCTCTCCGCCTCCCTGCTTTTCCCTCCTACCATCCTAGTAGACGTGGCATAGAGAGGAGCGCTGCCTGTGCTGCTGCTGGTACAGTAAACGAATCTCCCCAGCGCTGATTTCCCTCCCTCCCCCCTCACCCCCGGCCGGAGCCTGTCTGTGCGGTCGGCCGGCCGCCTGTCTGTGCGGTCGGCCCGCCACCTGTCTGTGCGGGCGCCCCCCGCCGCCTGTCTGTGCGGGCGCCCCCCGCCGCCTGTCTGTGCGGGCGCCCCCCTGCCGCCTGTCTGTGCGGGCGCCCCCCTGCCGCCTGTCTGTGCGGGCGCCCCCCTGCCGCCTGTCTGTGCGGGCGCCCCCCCTGCCGCCTGTCTGTGCGGGCGCCCCCCTGCCGCCTGTCTGTGCGGGCGCCCCCCTGCCGCCTGTCTGTGCGGGCGCCCCCCTGCCGCCTGTCTGTGCGGGCGCCCCCCTGCCGCCTGTCTGTGCGGGCGCCCCCCTGCCGCCTGTCTGTGCGGGCGCCCCCCTGCCGCCTGTCTGTGCGGGCGCCCCCCTGCCGCCTGTCTGTGCGGGCGCCCCCCGCCGCCTGTCTGTGCGGGCGGCCCGCCGCCTCATTGTGCGGGCGGCCGGCCGCCTCTCTCTGCGGGCGGCTGGCCGCCTCTCTGTGCGGGCGGCCCGCCGCCTGTCTGTGAAGGCGGCCGGCCGCCTGTCTGTGAAGGCGACCGGCCGCCTCACTGTGGCTGCCTGCGTGTCCGTGCTGGAGGCCCGCCGGCTGCCTGCGTGTCCGTGCTGGAGGCCCGCCGGCTGCCTGCGTGTCCGTGCTGGAGGCCCGCCGGCTGCCTGCGTGTCCGTGCTGGAGGCCCGCCGGCTGCCTGCGTGTCCGTGTTGGAGGCCCGCCGGCTGCCTGCGTGTTTGTGCTGAATGGGTGTGGATGGGGAGTGGATATGGGCGTGACTGTGAAATGGGTGTGGTTAGGGGGCGTGGCCTAAAAATTTGCCGCGGCGCGCTACGCGCGCCGCAAACTTTGTCCCTCTTTTCCTTCTTTAAAAGTTGGGAGGTATGCTAAACGGAGCCTGGCAGAGGCTTATCACACCATTGCCTCACAGCAGAACCGGGATTACAACATTGTAAAGCGGACTATCCTGGATTACCATCACCGCAGACTCACATAGGGCACAGTTCCGAGACCTCCCATGCACCCCGGGGGGATCGTTTAGGATGTGTGCCCATAAGATGTCCCAGGCATGTCGGAGATGGCTGGAAGCGGAAGACGTCTTCACTGTGGAGACGTTATACAGGTATTTCTTATAGAACAATTTCTTTCCAAGTGTCCCTCAGAAATACGGGAATGGGTCAGAGAGCGCACGCCGTGCACCTTGTATAGAGCTGCAGCACTGGCTGATGAGGACCTTACTATCCGACCGCAATGGAGGGGGCTTCTGGACAATAAGACACAGCCTGCTCCTGCTCCCCGGCCCTCTCCAGTTATATCTGCCCCTCCAACCAGCCACAGCCCGATGACAATCACAGCTACCAATCCTGGGCCCCAACAGTTCTGACCATGCCCTGTGGGAATCACAGAGAGGAGATGTTATGGGAGCGTTTAACATGGGCACCTGCAATCCAAGTGTCCCTCAAGGAGACTCGGAGGGAGCCCCACACACCTCTATCTCGGCCGGTTCATTTTGTGCACTCCATTCCGCCTGAAGACCCCCCTACTGGAGTGGACCGCCAATCCCTGCACCATAGATGCCCCTTCTGGAGTGTACGGCCACCGGTCTTTGTCCACAAGTTACTCTGAGCAACGGCAACGCCACCTGCAGGATGTCTTAATCAATGGATACAAAGTGTCAGGATTTAGAGACACAGGGGCCTTCCTGACTATCGCTGACCCTCGTGTAGTTCGACCCGAGGCAATTCACCAGGGCCCTGGAATCCCCATTATCCTGGTGGCAGGGACTCGCAAATATATACCACGAGCTTCTGTGCATTTGGATTATGGTTATGGGGAAACGTTGTGCTGGATTGGAGTTATGGTAGGACTGATTGCCGATATCCTCCTGAGAAACGACATTGGAGAGTTACAGTGCCAATTTGTGGGAGCCGCCACCCAACTACAAGCCATACAAGCACCACGACACCAGGACTTCACCGGGGAGCAACTACCACAACTCCCATCAGAGTCAGTAAGTCATCCGTCCCCTGCTACTACATTGGGAGAGCCTCGGGATAGAAGGAGTTTAGAAGGGAAACACAAGGTGACAGTACCTTGGCAGCCCTTAAGTTAAGGGCAGAGACTGGGCATGTGGGAGATAATGGAGACTGCTTCACAAGAGAACAGGGATTGTATTATCGTGTCACGAAGGCCAGTGGCAACGACATCCCTGACACGGCCACCAGGCAACTCATTGTTCCCCAGAAGTACAGGGCACAGCTACTACAACTGGCCCATGACATCCCTTTGGCTGAGCATCAAGAGTGGAAAGGGACTGAAAACAGACTCACCCAAAGTTTTTATTGGCCTGGCATCTTGCAGTCATTAATCCAATATTGCCGCACCTGCAATGTCTGCCAGTGAATGTGGCATCCCGGAGTCCGATACAAGGTACCTCTGCAACCCCTACCCATAATTGAAGAACAATTTTAACATGTAGCTGTGGACATCATAAGACCTCTGGCCCATCCCAGCCGATCAGGGAAAAAATACATCCTGACAGTGGTGGACTATGCCACTCGGTATCCTGAAGCCGTGGCCCTGTCCAATATTACAGCCGTAAATGTAGCCGAAGCTCTTGTTACCATCTTTACCCAGGTAGGGTTCCCCAATGAAATATTATCAGATTAAGGGACCCAGTTTATGTCAGACCTGGTCCAGTCCCCCTGGCATACATGTGGAGTTCAAGCCATTCGCACTACTCCATACCACCCACAGACCAACGGACTATGTGAGCGCTTTAATGGAACCCTTAGAAATATGCTGCGGGCTTTTACTGACATTAAAAAGGACTGGAAAAAATACCGGCCACATCTCCTCTTCGAAAATCGAGAGGTTCCCTGGGAGTCCACAGGGTTCTCGCCCTTCAAACTACTGTTTGGTCGGAAGGTCCATGGGCCTCTCACTCTTCTGAAGGAACTTCTGGAGGAAGATCTCAGACACCGAAGAGCCTGTCCTTCCCTTGCCCAGGCCAGACAAAAGACCTGGTATGACCGTAAAGCTAGGACCCAGGACTTGATGGAAAGACAACAGGTGCTCATGATTATTGCTTCCCCTGCCAACAAGCTTCCAGCAACGTGGGAAGGCCCTTATCAGGTTGTCATGAAAATTAATGACACTAACTACATCATTGCCCTGGACCCTTCTGGTCGACTATAGAAGACTGTGTAATCTGAGAAAAAGACTGATGACACATCCTAACTTTCTAATGTGAACAGGTGCAGACTGAACATGAAACCTAGTAACAAAAAAGAGACAGTTGCACTAAGTAGTGCTAAGATAGAAGACCGTCTACACCAATATGCTGAAAGATTATCATGACCGATCTCTGCCTGTTCTGGCTGTCTACTACCCCCTAGTGATAACTCAGAGGACGAGTATTCCCTGATCATCTTCAGGTCGCCCAAGCGGGAGGCTCCCTGGAACACGTGCCCCTGGCCTCCCATTTGATATACAAAAGGACAATATTTTCTCCGTACCGAGGTATTACGGGGTCCTTCTCTGGTATCACACAGTTAACAGAGCAAGAGATGAGTGAACAATCCAAAGATCCTTTATCCCATACAATCCAGGAGGTCCATAAACTAATCCACCACACAGAGGGTAAAATAGTCCAAGAACACAGATACAGTCCAGTAAGCGAAAAATGTCCAGGTCTCTCTGGGGAGCCGTACCTTCTCCCGCAGAGGATGAATCTTCCTGCTTATCTCTTCTCCTTCTCAGACAGACTGAATAATCCCCCAGTAAAGCAGAGAATTTGGGTGGATTCCAGGCCGCTCTCCCCCACACCTAGGGACAGAAGCACTGCAGGGGGGTATTAACCTGCAAACAGGACAATGTACACATAAGGAAAGCAAATGGTAACTGAGCTGAACTAATTAACCTGCAGACAAGACACGGAATACACAAAATGAATGGAGCCAGGCTCCTAAAATACGAACCTTCACAAAATGATACACAACCCACAATATCACACCATTATTACAAGGGCTTCCACTTTCTCCTCAAAGGCAGGGCGGACTACTCTGACCAGCCACCATGCGGAAACCTCCGGACAATGCCCCATCCAGATCCTGTTCAAGACATGATAAAGAAAAAACTTGAGGAGATGAAACAGCTGGTGGTTATTCAGCCATCTCACAGCCCCTGGGCGTCTCTTATCGTTTTGGTCCCCAAGAAGGATGGTTGGAACGATGTCAGGACTTTGCCTGTGCTTATGTAGATGACATTGCTATTTTCAGCACAACCTGGGAGGACCATCTTGAACACTTGGTCATAGTGCTGGACTGTATCCGGACTGCAGGACTGACCATTCGCCCTGGTAAATGTCAGTTGGGGATGGATGAGGTGAAGTACCTCGGGCATAAAGTAGGGGGAGGAACCTTATGGCCTGAGCCTGCTAAGGTGGAAGCCATTAGTAACTGGTGTGGACTCCAGACTAAGAAGCAGGTACTTGTTTTTTGGGAACTGCTGGTTACTATAGAAAATTAGTTTCAAAATACCGCACCTTGGGCAAGCGCCTAACCGACCTGACCTGCAAGAACATGTCTAGGAATGTGACGTGGACGACGTCATGCGAGGATGCCTTTTCAGCATTAAAGCCTGCCCTCATCACTGCTCCTGTCTTGGCCGCCCTGGACTATAAGCACAGGTTCCTCGTGCAGACCGATGCGTCCACATACAGGATTGGGGCAGTTCTTAGGCAGGTGAGCGCCGCCGGGGAGGAACACCCTGTTGCTTTTGTCAGTCGGAAACTACTGGATCGGGAGGTTGCCTATGCCACCATTGAAAAGGAGTGTCTTGCCATTGTATGGGCACTGAAAAAACTGCAACCTTACTTGTATGGCAGAGACTTTACAATCGTGACAGACCACAACCCCCTCACATGGCTGAACCGCGTGTCAGGGGACAATGGACGATTACTGCGGTGGAACTTATCCTTACAACCCTACAGCTTCTCCATCCAGTACAAGCAGGGAAGCCAACACCAGAACGTTGATGAACTGTCCCGGCATGAAAAACCATGGACTCCCTCAGGCCGACCTACCACTTGTCATGGTCGTCTCCGTGTGTTTGGAGACTAGTGACAGCTTTAGAACTGGGGCCTCTCATCTCCAAATGGGACTCTACATTTAAGCGTTTTGTTTCTCTTGGTGCAGAAACAGTTAATGTCAGTTTTGCTGCTAGCAGGTTACAAGCAGTGCAGGTCAGCTGCAGCTGCTCTGTAGCCACGCCCCTTTGTCTTTAAGTAGCCAAGTTTCCCAGCAATCTTTGCTGATTATACAAAACCGTTTGTATGATGGTCGCCTTGGTAGAAGGAGCTGCTGTGGATTCATTCTGAGATATATATTCTTCATTTTGGATGTCAATTTTCCTGTTTGTCTCATCTATCCTCCTGTTCTATTAGTGCAGCGGTGGGTCAAATGTACCTTACCTTCCCACTCCCTAGCCAGGACTATAGTATAGATTATTCAGGGCTTCAGGTATTCCTGCTTGGCGACAGTTGAGGAATCTGTATAGGGTCTGGCTAGGAGTGTAGGGTACAGTGCCAGGTAAGACAGGAGGTGTCCATCTACCCTCTCACCTGTGCCAGGGCCCACCATTGTTATTGTTTTCCCTGTGTACCCTTTGTTTGTGGTGTTGTTGAGGTGTGTTGTCGTTGTGCTTCAGACATCTGTTGGTCTGTAAAGCGTGACAATATAATCGGGCTTACATTTTTTCCTGTGTGACTATGGCTAAGGCTGCTGCGCTTACACCACTGATGGAGGCCCTCTCTCAGGAGGTCACGGATCTGCACTCACACAACTGATGGAGGCCATCTCTCAGGAGGTCACAGATCTGCACTCACACAACTGATGGAGGCCATCTCTCAGGAGGTCACGAATCTGCACTCACACAACTGATGGAGGCCATCTCTTAGGAGGTCACGGATCTGCACTCACACAACTGATGGAGGCCCTCTCTCAGAAGGTCACAGATCTGCACTCACACAACTGATGGAGGCCATCTCTCAGGAGGTCACGAATCTGCACTCACACAACTGATGGAGGCCATCTCTCAGGAGGTCACGAATCTGCACTCACACAACTGATGGAGGCCCTCTCTCAGGAGGTCACGGATCTGCACTCACACAACTGATGGAGGTCATCTCTCAGGAGGTCACAGATCTGCACTCACACAACTGATGGAGGCCCTCTCTTAGGAGGTCACGAATCTGCACTCACACAACTGATGGAGGCCCTCTCTCAGAAGGTCACAGATCTGCACTCACACAACTGATGGAGGCCATCTCTCAGGAGGTCACGAATCTGCACTCACACAACTGATGGAGGCCATCTCTCAGGAGGTCACGGATCTGCACTCACACAACTGATGGAGGTCATCTCTCAGGAGGTCACAGATCTGCACTCACACAACTGATGGAGGCCCTCTCTTAGGAGGTCACGAATCTGCACTCACACAACTGATGGAGGCCCTCTCTCAGGAGGTCACAGATCTGCACTCACACAACTGATGGAGGCCCTCTCTTAGGAGGTCACGAATCTGCACTCACACAACTGATGGAGGCCATCTCTCAGGAGGTCACAGATCTGCACTCACACAACTGATGGAGGCCCTCTCTTAGGAGGTCACGAATCTGCACTCACACAACTGATGGAGGCCCTCTCTCAGAAGGTCACAGATCTGCACTCACACAACTGATGGAGGCCATCTCTCAGGAGGTCACAGATCTGCACTCACACAACTGATGGAGGCCCTCTCTTAGGAGGTCACGAATCTGCACTCACACAACTGATGGAGGCCCTCTCTCAGAAGGTCACAGATCTGCACTCACACAACTGATGGAGGCCATCTCTCAGGCGGTCACAGATCTGCACTCACACAACTGATGGAGGCCCTCTCTCAGGAGGTCACGGATCTGCGCTCGCAGGTTGTGTGGCAGCTACAACATATTACTGGGTTTCTGGTCTCGATGCACTTCCAGGCACAACCAGAACCCAAGATAGCCCTACCGGATAAGTTTTCTGGTGGGAGGGATAAGTTTACCACCTTCAGCGAATCCTGAAAGTTGGACTTCAGACTGCGCCCTCGTTCTCTGGGCAGTGAGGAACAGAGAGTGGGGATTGTTGTCTCTCTGTTGCGGGGAGATTCCAAGTCCTGGCCCTTCTCTCTGCTGTCCATCTTCCAGGCATTTTGGTCAGTAGATTAATTTTTTGCGGCTTTGGCGGTGGTATATAGCGAACCTGATGGTTTTACACTCATGGAGTCTAAACTCCGAAAGCTTTAGCAGGGGGTGTGGCCAGTGGGGGAGTATTCCTTGGAGTTCTGGAGGTGGGCCACTGACACCCAATGAAATGACTCTGCGCTTAGGAGTCATTTCTGTCAGGGTTTGTCTGGTAGGCTTAGGGACTCTGGTGCAATATGGCGCCGCGGAGACGCTGGAGGCTGCCCTCGCTATCAGAGTGGATTTACACCTCAGGGAGAGGCCCTCTAAGATCCTGTCCTCTGTTATTCTCTCCAGGGAGGAGTTCCCACTGGTACAAGCCGACGAACCTTGCAGTTGGAGGGAGCCTCCCCTCAGACTGAGTTGCTTGCGGTTTGTTGTGGGTCTGGGTCCTGCTTCTTCTGTGGAGATACGGGTCATTACATTAAGACCTGTCCTTTAAGACTTAACCAGAGTCTGTCTCTTAATCAGCTGCATTCAGGGTATATTTCCTCCATCTACACATTCCAGTTCACCATTTCAGGACAGGTGGTTATTGGTGAAAAAACAGATGATCTCTGTGCTGGTGGACAGCGGAGCCAATCTGATGGATTCTTGCTTTGCTCAGACTTGAGGTCTAACGCGTACAGCACTGACAAAATCCATTCCCATCCAGGCTATCGACTAAGCTCTGCTCAGCCAGAGAGAGTTCACCCATACTGTGCCAAATATCAACCTGCGGGTAGGTCCCTTTCATGGTGAACTTCTGTCCTGCTAAGTCCCGGAGGGTCTACCCACTCCCATTGTGTTGGGTCTTCCCTGGCTTTAGAGGCATAACCCTGTGATTGACTGGCTGTCAGGAGAAGTTGTCTGTTGGGGCAGTGTCTATGAAACTACGTGCTTGTGTGCTACCATATCTGCGGTACTTATTAAAAACCTGCCACCCTGTCCGCTAGTAACTGCCAAAGTGTGTAAGAAAAGAGCGAGTGCGCTACCCCCACCTCAGGGGAAGATTAGGCCTCAGTGCAGCCCCGATAGAAGTGATTGGGGGAGGGTAGCCATTCCCTCTAAGTGTGCAGTATCGGAGCGTAAGTTGTTGAATGGTGTAAGAGAGTCCCCTGTTGGTTTGGTCAGCAGTTTTCCCCTATTACCAGGTGTGTGTACAGTAATAAACGTCCAGGTCCAGACCTGTGTAAGAATGACTATGTGTACACTAAGAACACCAGGTGGAAGTGTGTGGCAGGGGCTCTAGACTTGGGGGTTATCAGTCCCTTTAGGATAATTGACATTCTTAACCCTATGGCCGTACGGCTTTAGCTACCCCCAACATTTAACACCCATGATGTTGTCCACAGGTCTTTGCTCCAGAAATGTGTTGTGCTTCCTACGGTTAACTGGAGGGGCCTGTTCACATTTGAGGTGAACAATATTACCAGTCTTGAGAGTCCTGAGGCCTCTTTTTAAATAGGGGGTACTGTCACGGCTGTCACGGCCATCTCCCTGTGTTTGCAGACTAGTGACAGCTTTAGGACTGGAGCCTCTCATCTCCATCTGGACTCTCCATTTAAATGTTGTTTGCTCTAACAGTTAATGTCAGTTTTGGTGCTAGCAGATTCCCAGCAGTGCAGGTCCGCTGCAGCTGCTCTGTAGTCACGCCCCTTTGTGTTTAAGTAGTAAGTTTTCCCAGCAATCTTTGCTGATTATACAAAACCATTTGTATGCTAGCCGCCTTGGTGGAAGGAGCTGCTGTAGATTCATCCTGAAATCGTATCTTCTCCATTTTGATTGTTTTTCTCCTGTTTGTCTCACCTACCCTCCTGTTTGATTAGTGCAGTGGTAGGCCTAGTGCACCCTACCTCCCACTCACTAGCCAGGACTATTGAAGGGTTGTTTCAAGTCTTTAGGTTCCTGCTCGGCGACAGTTATGGAACCTGTATAGTTTCTGGCTAGGAGTGCAGGCTACAGCGCCAGGTGAGGACAGGAGGTGTCCCATCTACCCTTTCACTAGTATTAGGGCCCACCGTTGTTATTGTGTTCCTGTTGCCCTCTTGTTTGTGGTGTTGAGAATTGTTTTTGTTGTGTGTCAGACATCTGTTGGTCTGAATGAACACGCCCGTCATGTGTAAAGCGTGACACCCCTACCACTGTACTAGGAAATATCGACAGCTGAGCAATGTGGGCTGAGAGTTGTGTAGACCTCATGTCAAGCTCACTTATTAAAAAGGGGGGAGAGGGTGTGATGGTGGAATATGGGGGGCTGGATATCATTTTGTGCATGTTCATATGTTTACTGATTTTAGGAGTCTTGCCTTCTTATTCTGAATCATCCTGTGTAATCGCATTACAGAAGGTCCGATAATGACCATCTGCAGCCTGGATGTGTGTATGGTTCTTGATGAACCCCTGCTGACATTTCTGGACTGTCCATTCATGACTCCCCTGCTCTCCAAATACTGAAAATCACCCCCTGTAGTGCCTCCATCCCTAGGTGTTGTGTGTGTGTGTGTGTGTGGGGGGGGGCTCCAAAATCATCCATCCTGCCTACCTACCCCTGGCTATAAGTATTGAGCCCGAGGAGGACAAGGAGGCAGTGAGAGTCATCCTTTGTGGGACACTGATGCTACAGCCAGCACCCTGGAGAGGCACGGAGAAATTGTGATTACCCAGGAAAAGAGGCATCTGGAGGATTGTGACTCTCATCTCCCGGATACCGTATTCATCCCGTTACTGGATGATATCCGTGTTACTGGACTATTTTACCCTCTGTGTGGTGGACTGTTTTATGAACCTTCTGGTTTCCATGTAATAAAGGTTCTTGGGATTGTTCACCCATCTCTCGCTTTGTTGAGTATTATATGGTGGAGGCTGGACCTCCAGTAATGTATAGTGAGAGGTCGGGCGACGTGCTCTGTGTGACCTCCGCTCATCAGTACTATGTGGTGGAGGCCGGGCCTCCAGTAATGTATAGTGAGAGGTCGGGCGACGTGCTCTGTGTGACCTCCGCTCATCAGTACTATGTGGTGGAGGCTGGGCCTCCAGTATCTTAGGTATATATGTTATTACATGTGCTGTCGCCTTGATCCTTACGTTTTTGGTTTTGCACTTTTCAGGCCTTCTGTCGGGGGTTTTGTGGACGATCGTGTTCCCTGTAAGGGAAAGCTGTCGATATCAGGTCTGTATATGGGGCTGATTACGCTTGTGTGGGGGCTCTGGGGTGGGGGGGCTCTGTGGTGGGGGGGCTCTAGTGTGGGGGGGCTCTGGGGTGGGGGACTGTGGTGTGGGGTGATCTGGGGTGAGAGGCTATGGTGTGGGGACTGTGGTGTGGGGGGCTCTGGAGTGGGGGCTCTGGGGTGGGAGGCTGTGGTGTGGGGGGCTCTGTGGTGTGGGGGCTCTGGGGTGGGAGGCTGTGGTGTGGGGGCTCTAGTGTGGGGGGGCTCTGTGGTGTGGGGGTTCTAGTGTGGGGGGGGCTCTGGGGTGGGGGACTGTGGTGTGGGGGACTGTGGGTGTGGGGTGATCTGGGGTGAGAGGCTATGGTGTGGGGGGCTCTGGAGTGGGGGCTTTGGGGTTGGAGGCTGTGGTGTGGGGGCTCTAGTGTGGGGGGGCTCTGTGGTGTGGGGGCTCCTGGGTGGGAGGCTGTGGTGTGGGGGCTCTAGTGTGGGGGGGCTCTGTGGTGTGGGGGCTCTAGTGGGGGGGCTCTGGGGTGGGGGGACTGTGGTGTGGGGGCTCTGGTGTGGGGTGATGTGGGGTGAGAGGCTATGGTGTGGGGACTGTGGTGTGGGGGGCTCTGGAGTGGGGGGAATCTGGAGTGGGGACTCTGGGGTGGGAGGCTGTGGTGTGGGGGCTCTAGTGTGGGGGGCTCTAGTGTGGGGGGGGGCTCTGTGGTGTTGGGGCTCTAGTGTGGGGGGGCTCTAGTGTGGGGGGGGCTCTGTGGTCTTGGGGCTCTAGTGTGGGGGGGCTCTAGTGTGGGGGGGGCTCTGTGGTGTTGGGGCTCTAGTGTGGGGGGGCTCTAGTGTGGGGGGGGCTCTGTGGTGTGGGGGGCTCTAGTGTGGGGGGCTCTGGGGTGGGGGCTCTGGTGTGGGAGGGCTCTGCGGTGGGGGGCTGTGGTGTGAGGGGTGTCATTATTCCTGCCTCTAGAGGCTGCTGCTCTGCACATTTATCCGCTCCCTTTTTGCTCCCTCAGATTTGCGGATCCCCCTCATGTGGAAGGATAGTGAATACTTTAAGAATAAGGGCGGTGAGTACGAACTCTTCATGGAAGCCACGGACCCCAACCGGGGTCACCTCCTTCACATCTGAAACACTCGCTATAAAACGGGCACGGAGCGCACTCGCTACAAAACGGGCACGGAGTGTGCTCGCTACAAAACAGGCACGGAGTGCACTCGCTACAAAACGGGCACGGAGCACACTCGCTACAAAACAGGCACGGAGCACACTCGCTACAAAACAGGCACGGAGTGCACTCGCTACAAAACGGGCATGGAGTGCGCTCGCTACAAAACGGGCACGGAGCGCGCTCGCTACAAAACGGGCACGGAGCGCGCTCGCTACAAAACGGGCACGGAGCGCGCTCGCTACAAAACGGGCACGGAGCGCGCTCGCTACAAAACGGGCACGGAGCGCGCTCGCTACAAAACGGGCACGGAGCGCACTCGCTACAAACGGGCACGGAGCGCACTCGCTACATAACAGGCACAGAGAGCGCTTTCTACAAAACGGGCACGGAGCGCACTCGCTACAAAACGGGCACGGAGCGCACTCGCTACATAACAGGCACAGAGAGCGCTTTCTACAAAACGGGCACGGAGCGCACTCGCTACAAAACGGGCACGGAGCGCACTCGCTACAAAACGGGCACGGAGCGCACTCGCTACAAAACTGGCACGGAGCGCACTCACTACAAAACTGGCACGGAGCGCACTCGCTACAAAATGGGCACGGAGCTCACTCGCTACAAAACAGGCACAGAGAGCGCTTTCTACAAAATGGGCACGGAGCGCGCTTGCAAATTGGTGGGCAGATGCCGCTATTACCTGCATGAGATATCCACACCACAACCCGCATGTGACATACTGGGACCGCCACCACAGCCGGGGGTTGACATACTTTCCACATAGGCACGCCTTTTTCTGTTCATTTCGCCCTCTGCAGAGCTGCACCGCTGTGCCGTGTTCTGCGCTCTGCAGATCCGGGGAGAGGTGTGTGACACGGAGATGGTCTTTGTAGATCGCACTGCTACAGACATCTGCTTTGAGAACGCCATCGTCTTGTGAGTGCTCTCCTGATTTTCCCCGTATGACGGCCGATATCCGGGGGTCCTTCATAGTGTGACCCACCTGTTGTGTCCTCTCCAGCTCCGATGTGGACCCCGGGTTCGAGCTCAGCCTGCAGCTGTACAGTTGTGCGGTGGATGAAGACTTCTCGCTCTCTGGGACTCCGCGGAGATTATCCACCAGACTAAGCACCTCCTTGGGACGATCTTCGGGGCGCAGACTACGAGCTGCTATGGATGGGACCTGCAACAATGGGGGAGGAAGCCCCATCCTGATGCCCCCTCCCAGTGTGCCGTAAGTGCCGCTGGGGCATCTGCTCCGTGTACAGGCCGTGCTATGTAATTATCAATGACTAGTGATGGGTGGACTCAGACTGTAAAAGTCTGAATCCACGCGGGTTCAAAAGTACCTGAGGGCCGGGCCCAGAATTCTCAGGGAACTTCAGATAATGATCCGGGTCCGGAAAACTCGGCTAATAAGAAAACATACAGGAAAAATAAAGCAAGAATAAAGCAAGCGCGCTACACTTACCGAGGCTCCGGCGCAGCTTTAACTGTTCCTGCAGCCGCTCATTCTACTTTCGGGTCTGCTCATTATTGCTCATCCATATTCACTGCTTTCCCCGCCCTCCGGTAGTCCCAGGTCTCTGATTGGTTGCAGTCAGATGCGCCCCAGCCTGTGTGACAGCGCTGACTGCAACCAATCACAGGCGCGGTGTGTGTCTGTTTCTCTATTGCTATAAAAATAAATAGTCATAGGGTCTGCTCATACCAGCACAGATAAAGCCCACGGCTACAGGCAGCGCCCCCAGCCGTGCACTTATCTTGGCTGTCAATCAAAATAAGACGAACCGCACGCGGCTTTTTTTTTGTAATTTTTTTTTTTAAACAATTTTGAAAAACTGGTGTGTGGTCCCCCCAAGTTTTAATACCTAGCCATGATAAAGCCAACACCTGGGGGCTGGTATTCTCAGGCTAGGGAGACCCATGCTTATTGGACCCTCTCAGCCTAAAAATAACAGCTTGTAGCCGCCCAGGATTGCCACATACATTAGATGCGACAAGCCCGGCACTTTACCTGGCTCTTCCCGGTTGCCCTGGCGCTGTGGCAATCTGGGTAATAAGGTGTTAATGACAGCTCACAGCTGCCACTAAGCCCTAGATTAGTAATGAGAGGTAGTGTACACTATAATCTGAAGCCGGTATTAAAATTAAAAAAGCTAAGGAAATCATGATCA
The DNA here is from genome assembly GCF_048569485.1 of Anomaloglossus baeobatrachus. Lineage (NCBI taxonomy): Eukaryota > Metazoa > Chordata > Amphibia > Anura > Aromobatidae > Anomaloglossus > Anomaloglossus baeobatrachus. Next base: position 3,499,049 of record NC_134353.1, on the reverse strand, counting down.
TTTAAAATATTAATTATTATTCAAAATTCAAAAAAATAAAATGATAAACAAGTTCCACAGTATAAGACCCAGGGACAGGGAGGGGTCAGAGGAGTGTAAGACCCATGGACATGGGGGGGGTGTCAGAGGAGTGTTAAACCCAGGGACATGGAGGGGTCAGAGGAGTGTAAGACCCAGGGACATGGAGGGGTCAGAGGAGTGTAAGACCCAGGCACATGGAGGGGTCAGAGGAGTGTAAGACCCAGGGACATGGAGGAGTCAGAGGAGTGTAAGACCCAGGGACATGGGGGGGTCAGAGGAGTGTAAGACCCAGGGACATGGAGGGGTCAGAGGAGTGTAAGACCCAGGGACATAGAGGGGTCAGAGGAGTGTAAGACCCAGGGACATGGAGGTGTCAGAGGAGTGTAAGACCCAGGGATATGGAGGGGTCAGAGGAGTGTAAAACCCAGGGACAAGGAGGGGTTAGAGGAGTGTTAGACCCAGGGACATGGAGGGGTCAGAGGAGTGTAAGACCCAGGGACATAGAGGGGTCAGAGGAGTGTTAGACCCAGAGACATGGAGGGGTCAGAGGAGTGTAAGATACAGGGACATGGAGGGGTCAGAGGAGTGTAAGATCCAGGGACATGGGGGGATCAGAGGAGTGTTAGACCCAGGGACATGGAGGGGTTAGAGGAGTGTTAGACCCAGGGACATGGAGGGGTCAGAGGAGGGGTCAGAGGAGTGTAAGACCCAGCGACATAGAGGGGTCAGAGGAGTGTAAGACCCAGGGACATGGAGGGGGTCAGAGGAGTGTAAGACCCAGGGACATGGAGGGGGCAGAGAAGTGTAATATTAATGCCGGTATAAAAAAATGTAATTGCCTTGCAGAAAATATATTTTATATCATATTACAAAAAAAGCAATAAATAGATAAATATAGCAGTCATAGAAAATGCATAAATAGAACAAGTGATATAAAGTGCGCTGTGCTGTATAAAGTCACTGGTTAGTAACATCAATCCCAGGAACACGAATATAACACCAACATTGCCTTATACCAATAAATAAACAGCACTAAATCTTGTAATATGTGACTACTGTGTAATTCAGTGACATAGGAATCACACGCTACCATTCACTACAAGCATGATTGATTGAGGGCAAAGTGCTAAGTGCAGTGCAGCAAGGCTGGGATTTATAGATCCTCCAAATAGTGTATTGCACATGTCAACTGCTGCTAATGCTGAAGGCTAAATAATCCGATCATTCACAGCCACCTGAGTGTAGGAATCACTTAAATACAATTGATACTTACTACTGACCATAACATCCATGTCCCTCTACCCCAACGTACGTTTCGCCACTTCTATTTTAAATGTTCATGATTTCCTTAGCTTCTTTAATCTGACTACTGGCTTCAGATTTTAGTGTACGGTCTGATGATTGAAGCTTCACCACTATTGTGGGGAAACAACCACATATTGTTTGGCATTTTGTGATTTATAGTAATGAGAGGTGTCTATGAGAATAAAATACAAAATCCCCCACCTTGTTTCACCCCTTTATTAACCCCCAAAACAGCCAAGTCTGACGTAATCCACACGAGGTCCGACAACGATTCCAGCTCTGCTACATCTGAATTGACAGCGCGTGGCCATATAACATGACCGCCCACTGTGAGCTTCAGGCAGAGACTGAGCCACGTGATGAGCAATGATGTCACGTCTTTGATTGGTTGCAGTCAGACACCTCCCGCAGCCTGTGTGACAGCGTGTCTGACTGCATTGTATCAGATCCACACAATAACACTACTATACAGTTATAATAGTACTATACTATATAGATCCACACAGTGACATTACTCATGTTATTTGCGGTCACAGCTGGAGGTTCCCTCAGTCCTCCACCTGTGATTGCAGGTAGACTGACCTCAGGTGACCACATTAAACTGAGTGACCTCAGGTCAGGTTACCTGTGATCACAGGTGGACCATGGGAACCTCCAGCTGTGACCGCAAATAACATAAGTAATGTCACTGCTCATTACGTGAATCTGATAGATTGCAGTCAGACACATTGTCACACAGCCTGGGGGCGCTGTCTGACTGCAGCCAATCAAAGATGGCGGGACTGCTGATGGGCAGGGAAGCAGTGAAAATGTATGAAGGATAATGAGCGGCCCCAAAAGTAGCCTTAGAGACGTGCCAGAGACTCGGTTAGTATAATGCACTTGCTCTAATTCCCTATACCTTCTGACATCATTTTAAAGCGCTGGATTGTGCTCTCCATATACTTATATGGGGACCTTTGTGCGGCCCGATATCCGGTATCAGTTCCGGGCCACACCAAGTTTTTGTGTTTTTGTAACCAGGTTGGACCCATCAACTCCGAGTATCTGTGAGTCCACCCATCACTATGAAAGACTATCCTGGTCTCCTCTGTGAAGTCTGTGCTCGCTTCATATTGTTTGCTGCTTCTTCCTCAGGGGGCCGAAATTTCACCTTCTGGCCCACACCAAGCTGACGCTGGCCCACGTGCAGGACGGATTCAGAACTCACGATCTCACCATCAGCAGCTCAGGTAAGGAACTCGCTGCACAGAAAGGAGCAGGTGTCCTCCACAGCTCTGTCCTCCACAGCTCTGTCCTCCACAGCCCTGTCCTCCCAATGTCTGAAGGTGACCTCCACAGCTGTGACCTCCCAATGTCTGCAGGTGGCCTCCACAGCTGTGACCTCCCAATGTCTGCAGGTGGCCTCCACAGCTGTGACCTCCCAATGTCTGCAGGTGTCCTTCACAGCTGTGACCTCCCAATGTCTGCAGGTGTCCTTCACAGCTATGTCCTCCACAGCTCTGTCCTTCACAGTTCTGTCCTCCCAATGTCTGCAGGTGGCCTCCACAGCTCTGTCCTCCCAATGTCTGCAGGTGGCCTCCACAGCTCTGTCCTCCCAATGTCTGCAGGTGGCCTCCACAGCTGTGACCTCCCAATGTCTGCAGGTGTCCTTCACAGCTGTGACCTCCCAATGTCTGCAGGTGTCCTTCACAGCTATGTCCTCCACAGCTCTGTCCTTCACAGTTCTGTCCTCCCAATGTCTGCAGGTGGCCTCCACAGCTCTGTCCTCCCAATGTCTGCAGGTGGCCTCCACAGCTCTGTCCTCCCAATGTCTGCAGGTGGCCTCCACAGCTGTGACCTCCCAATGTCTGCAGGTGTCCTTCACAGCTGTGACCTCCCAATGTCTGCAGGTGTCCTTCACAGCTATGTCCTCCACAGCTCTGTCCTTCACAGTTCTGTCCTCCCAATGTCTGCAGGTGGCCTCCACAGCTCTGTCCTCCCAATGTCTGCAGGTGGCCTCCACAGCTCTGTCCTCCCAATGTCTGCAGGTGGCCTCCACAGCTGTGACCTCCCAATGTCTGCAGGTGGCCTCCACAGCTCTGTCCTCCACAGCTCTGTCCTCCACAGCTCTGTCCTCCACAGCTCTGTCCTCCACTGCTCTGTCCTCCACAGCACTGTCCTCCACAGCTCTGTCCTCCACAGCTCTGTCCTCCACAGCACTGTCCTCCACAGCACTGTCCTCCACAGCTCTGTCCTCCACAGCTCTGTCCTCCCAATGTCTGCAGGTGGCCTCCACAGCTCTGTCCTCCACAGCTCTGTCCTCCACAGCTCTGTCCTCCCAATGTCTGCAGGTGGCCTCCACAGCTCTTCGCTTCTGGTGTGTTCACATCTGTGCTTGTATCGTTTTAAGCCACCATACACATTAGATGGCAGATGGCGGAGCGATGCTTCAGCTGATTGCTCACCTGGCAGCCATCTCAGCCGCCTCTCCCATGCACCGGAGCTCCCCTGTACTGTTCTTAGACTGGCGATGATGTCACGGCTCTCTTGTACTATTCTTAGGATGGCAGAGATGTCACACCTCCCTTGTACTATTCTTACAGTGCCTTGCGAAAGTATTGAGCCCCCTTGAATTTCTCAACCTTTTCCCACATTTCAGGCTTCAAACATAAAGTTAAAATGTTCATGTTCTGGTGAAGAATCAACAACGAGTGACACAATTGTGAAGAGGAAGGAAATTTATTGCTTATTGTCACAAACCACCGGGGGGGTCACTCAGAAATCCCCCGCGCTGGCTACCAGTACGTCACAATCGGGGGGTAACAAGTGGGGGGGTCACCCCTCCTTTATACCTCCCGACCGACAGACAGAGCACGTGACGCGCTCTCTAGCGCCCCTCTTATAGTCAGGCCAATTATGGAATTGCCCGACAATAAGCAAGGAGGCCACTATACTACTTATGCCGATTATTGAAGGGTCCCCGGTGAGAGTAGGGTATATATTCCCCCGACCTCCGCGGGCGGAATATATAATATCTTCCCGAATCTCACTGGCCTCCCCACAATAATCCTTGGCACAATTCGCTGCCACCAACCGCTTCACGGTAACTATTAGCCGAACACACAGACGTGGGATTCAAGATCGAGATAACAGAACAGCCCAAGATTAATTATATAATTTAATCAGCCTAAAGCACACTAGAACTACAATATATACAATAGGGAATCTACAGAATATACAGTTATGTCAGAGTACAGTTACAGATAAAGCATGGTTTACAAACAGGTATGCAATTCAATCAGTTACCTTGTGCGTCTGGCCACAGGGGGGCGCTGTAGACCAGGTTTCCAGGAACTCCCACAGATGTTTCCTACACGTGACCCCCAGCGAAAGAACCCTGGAAAATGGCCGAAGTAGGGTTATCAACCTGGGCAAATCCAGGTCCCCTCCTACCTTCGTGACCTCAGAGGGAGCACTGCTCCACCCCTGGCTGGAGTTATGGACAAAATCCACAACATGGAATATGGCCATAACTTTGCCTGGGAGCGTCGTAGGCGGACGCCAATGCTCTCATTGTGATAGTTATGAATTTAGCTACAGAACGAGAGGACTCATGACTTGTCTATTAGTTCCCCATTGGCTGATATCACGCCTGGGGTATTTCCCAAGCTCCCGCTCCCATAAAAAAGGTGTGCCAGCATCGTCCGCATGCGAAAACACCATTTTTATGGTTGCCGTATTTATCGGAAATATGGCTTGCGAGATATGAACCATTTTTTACTGGAGTCGTTCTGTCTAGCTAGTTCCATAGCCTTGCTAATGAGATACAACTCTTGTTACAGGGTGACGGCAGGGAGTCATCCTGTGTCCATTGTTCCCACACCACCTCATCTCCATATCACAGGAGATGGCCATGGGATTTGTTGCTAAACCAGTTGTGTGAAGGAAAGGGGGGGTGACACCAGGAGAGGGCTTCCTGACATACTTGAATATCATGATTTATCGTCATATCTCCGGATTTACCTCACACCTCCCCCCTTTTGAGGGCGCTAGGGGGCAGCACACTCCGGTGTTCCCCCGTGCGCCCGTCCGCGACCTCTCCTTGTCGGGACAGCCCGTCTGCGTTACCGTGGTCACGGCCCCTTTTGTGGCGAATGGTGAAGTTGTATTGCTGGAGCGCAAGGCTCCATCGCAACAATCGCCCATTCGTCCCAGAGACGGTGTGCAACCAGCTGAGGGGATTGTGGTCCGTCTCCACGATGAAGTGGCGCCCGTATAGATAGGGTTGCAGACGCTGCAGGGCCCACACTATGGCCAGGCACTCCTTCTCCATTGTGGAATAGGCCACTTCCCTCGGTAACAGCTTCCGGCTCAGGTACAAGACTGGGTGCTCTTGGCTCGCAGAGTCCACCTGGCTGAGCACCGCACCGAGGCCGAAGTCACTGGCGTCGGTCTGTACTACAAACGGCCGCGTGAAGTCGGCTGCCTGTAGCACGGGCGGGCTGGACAGGGCGTCCTTTAGGGCCCGGAAGGCTGTCTCGCAGTCCATTGTCCAATCGACTGCAGAGGGCAGCTTCTTCTTGGTGAGGTCCGTCAAGGGCTTTGCCAGGCTACTATAGCATGGAACAAACCTCCTATAGTACCCAGCGGTCCCCAAGAAGGACATCACCTGCTTCTTGGTCCTGGGGGTGGGCCAGGATGCGATGGCCTCCACTTTCTCAGGCTCGGGCTTCAGTGTTCTCCCGCCTACCCGGTGACCGAGGTACTGGACCTCGCTCATGGCCAGCTGACACTTTCCCGGCTTGATGGTCAAACCTGCCCGGTGGATCCGCCTGAGCACCTGTGCTAGATGCTCTAGGTGGTCCTCCCAGGTGGGACTGAAGACGGCAATGTCATCTAGGTACGCGGCCGCGTACCCTTCAAGTCCCTTGAGCAGGGTGTTGACCATCCGCTGGAAAGTGGCAGGGGCATTCCTCATCCCGAATGGCATCACCGTGGACTCGTATAGTCCAAATGGGGTAATAAAGGCAGAGCGTTCCCTGGCCTTGCGAGTCAGGGGGATCTGCCAATATCCCCGGCTCAGATCCATGATGGTCAGGTACTGAGCCCCGGCCAACTGATCGAGCAGGTCATCGATGCGTGGCATTGGGTACGCATCGGCGACCGTGACAGCATTGAGCCCCCTGTAGTCCACGCAGAACCGAGTGGTTCGGTCCTTCTTAGGGACGAGGACTACAGGCGAGGCCCAAGCGCTGTTGGATGCCTGGATCACCCCCAGCTTCAGCATCTCGTCAATCTCCTGGCGCATGTGTTGCTGCACCTCCAGGGAGACCCGATATGCTGAACGCCGGATCGGGGGATGATCCCCAGTGTCCACGTGATGGACAGCCAAGTCACCCGCGCTGGCTACCAGTACGTCACGATCGGGGGGTAACAAGCAGGAGTCACCCCTCCTTTATACCTCCCGACCGACAGACAGAGCACGTGACGCGCTCTCTAGCGCCCCTCTTATAGTCAGGCCAATTATGGAATTGCCCGACAATAAGCAAGGAGGCCGCTATACTACTTATGCCGATTAGTGAAGGGTCCCCGGTGAGAGTAGGGTATATATTCCCCCGACCTCCGCGGGCGGAATATATAATATCTTCCCGAGTCTCACTGGCCTCCCCACAATAATCCTTGGCACAACTCGCTGCCACCAACCGCTTCACGGTAACTATTAGCCGAACACACAGACGTGGGATTCGAGATCGAGATAACAGAACAGCCCAAGATTAATTATATAATTAATCTTGGGCTGTTCTGTTATCTCGATCTTGAATCCCACGTCTGTGTGTTCGGCTAATAGTTACCGTGAAGCGGTTGGTGGCAGCGAATTGTGCCAAGGATTATTGTGGGGAGGCCAGTGAGATTCGGGAAGATATTATATATTCCGCCCGCGGAGGTCGGGGGAATATATACCCTACTCTCACCGGGGACCCTTCAATAATCGGCATAAGTAGTATAGCGGCCTCCTTGCTTATTGTCGGGCAATTCCATAATTGGCCTGACTATAAGAGGGGCGCTAGAGAGCGCGTCACGTGCTCTGTCTGTCGGTCGGGAGGTATAAAGGAGGGGTGACCCCCCCACTTGTTACCCCCCGATTGTGACGTACTGGTAGCCAGCGCGGGGGATTTCTGAGTGACCCCCCCGGTGGTTTGTGACATATTGGTGGCAGCGGTGGGATTCAAGATCGAGATAACAGAACAGCCCAAGATTAATTATATAATTTAATCAGCCTAAAGCACACTAGAACTACAATATATACAATAGGGAATCTACAGAATATACAGTTATGTCAGAGTACAGTTACAGATAAAGCATGGTTTACAAACAGGTATGCAATTCAATCAGTTACCTTGTGCGTCTGGCCACAGGGGGGCGCTGTAGACCAGGTTTCCAGGAACTCCCACAGATGTTTCCTACACGTGACCCCCAGCGAAAGAACCCTGGAAAATGGCCGAAGTAGGGTTATCAACCTGGGCAAATCCAGGTCCCCTCCTACCTTCGTGACCTCAGAGGGAGCACTGCTCCACCCCTGGCTGGAGTTATGGACAAAATCCACAACATGGAATATGGCCATAACTTTGCCTGGGAGCGTCGTAGGCGGACGCCAATGCTCTCATTGTGATAGTTATGAATTTAGCTACAGAACGAGAGGACTCATGACTTGTCTATTAGTTCCCCATTGGCTGATATCACGCCTGGGGTATTTCCCAAGCTCCCGCTCCCATAAAAAAGGTGTGCCAGCATCGTCCGCATGCGAAAACACCATTTTTATGGTTGCCGTATTTATCGGAAATATGGCTTGCGAGATATGAACCATTTTTTACTGGAGTCGTTCTGTCTAGCTAGTTCCATAGCCTTGCTAATGAGATACAACTCTTGTTACAGGGTGACGGCAGGGAGTCATCCTGTGTCCATTGTTCCCACACCACCTCATCTCCATATCACAGGAGATGGCCATGGGATTTGTTGCTAAACCAGTTGTGTGAAGGAAAGGGGGGGTGACACCAGGAGAGGGCTTCCTGACATACTTGAATATCATGATTTATCGTCATATCTCCGGATTTACCTCACACTTATTTTAAACTTTTATAAATAAATAATAAACTGAAAATTGGGGTGTGCAATATTATTCATCCCCTTTACTGTCAGTGCAGAAACTCCCTCCAGAAGTTGATTGAGGATCTCTGAATGATGCAATGTTGTCCTAAATGACTGATGATAAATATAATCCCCTGTGTGTAACAAGCCTCCGTATAATGCCCCTGCTCTGTGATAGGCTGAGGGGTCTGTGTAAAGCCCAGAGAGCATCATGAAGACCAAGGAACACAACAGGCAGGTCCAGGATACTGTTGTGGAGAAGTTTAAAGCCGGATTTGGTTACAAAAAGATTTCCACAACTTTAAACATCCCAAAGAGCACTGTGCAAGCGATCATATAGAAATGGAAGGAGACTCATACCACTGCAAATCTACCAAGACCCGGCCGTCCATCCAAACTGTCATCTCACACAAGGAGAAGACTGATCAGAGATGCAGCCAAGAGGCCCATGATCACTCTGGATGATCTGCAGAGATCTACAGCTGAGGAGGGAGAGTCTGTCCATAGCACAACAATCAGTCGTACACTGCACAAATCTGACCTTAATGGAAGAGTGGCAAGAAGAAAGCCATTTCTCAAAGATATCCATAAAAAGTGTTGTGTAAAGTTTGCCACAAGCCGCCTGGAGACACCAAACATGTGGAGGAAGGGGCTCTGCTCAGAGGAAACCAAAATCCAACTATGTGAGCACAATGCCAAATGATAAAAGCAACACAGCTCATCACCCCAAACACACCATCCCCACTGTCAAACATGGTGGTGGCAGCATCATGGTTTGGGCCTGCTGTTCTTCAGCAGGGACAGGGAAGATGGTAAAATTGATGGGAAGATGGATGGAGCCAAATACAGGACCATTCTTGAAGAAAACCTGTTGGAGTCTGCAAAAGACCTGAGATTGGGACGGAGATTTGTCTTCCAACGAGACAATGATCCCAAACATAAAGCAAAATCTACAATGGAATGGTTCACAAATAACCGTATCCAGGTGTTAGAATGGCCAAGTCACAGTCCAGACCTGAACCCAATCGAGAATCTGTGGAAAAAGCTGAAAACTGCTGTTCACAAACGCCTCCATCCAACCTCACTCGGCTCCAGCTGTTTACAAAGAATGGGCGAGAATTTCACCTCTCCATGTGCAAAACTGATAGACACATCCCCCAAGAGACTGTGCTGTAATCGCTGCAAAAGGGGGCGCTACAAAGTATTCACTTACAGGGGATGAATAATATTGCACGCACCAATTTTCAGGTATTTATTTTTTACAAAAATTTAACATAAGCAACAAATTTCCTTCCTCTTCACAATTGTGTCACTTGTTGTTGATTCTTCACCAGAACATTCACATTTTATCTTTATGTTTGAAGCCTGAAATGTGGGAAAAGGTTGAAAAATTCAAGGGGCTGAATACTTTCGCAAGGCACTGTAGGCTGTTAATGATGTCACAGCTCCCTTGTACTGTTCTTAGGCTGTTGATGATGTCACAGCTTTTTTAGCTGTTCCTATGCCGATGATGTCACAGCTCTCTTGTACTGTTCTTAGGCTGTTGATGATGTCACAGCTCTCTTGTACTGTTCTTAGGCTGTTGATGATGTCACAGCTCTCTTGTACTGTTCTTAGGCTGTTGATGATGTCACAGCTGTCTTGTACTGTTCTTAGGCTGTTGATGATGTCACAGCTGTCTTGTACTGTTCTTAGGCTGTTGATGATGTCACAGATCTCTTGTACTGTTCTTAGGCTGTTGATGATGTCACAGCTCTCTTGTACTGTTCTTAGGCTGTTGATGATGTCACTGCTCTCTTGTACTGTTCTTAGGCTGTTGATGATGTCACAGATCTCTTGTACTGTTCTTAGGCTGTTGATGTCACAGCTCTCTTGTACTGTTCTTAGGCTGTTGATGATGTCACAGCTCTCTTGTACTGTTCTTAGGCTGTTGATGATGTCACAGCTCTCTTGTACTGTTCTTAGGCTGTTGATGATGTCACAGCTGTCTTGTACTGTTCTTAGGCTGTTGATGATGTCACAGCTGTTTTGTACTGTTCTTAGGCTGTTGATGATGTCACAGCTCTCTTGTACTGTTCTTAGGCTGTTGATGATGTCACAGATCTCTTGTACTGTTCTTAGGCTGTTGATGATGTCACAGCTCTCTTGTACTGTTCTTAGGCTGTTGATGATGTCACAGCTGTCTTGTACTGTTCTTAGGCTGTTGATGATGTCACAGCTGTCTTGTACTGTTCTTAGGCTGTTGATGATGTCACAGCTCTCTTGTACTGTTCTTAGGCTGTTGATGATGTCACAGCTCTCTTGTACTGTTCTTAGGCTGTTGATGATGTCACAGCTCTCTTGTACTGTTCTTAGGCTGCTGATGATGTCACAGCTCTCTTGTACTGTTCTTAGGCTGTTGATGATGTCACAGCTCTCTTGTACTGTTCTTAGGCTGTTGATGATGTCACAGCTCTCTTGTACTGTTCTTAGGCTGTTGATGATGTCACAGCTCCCTTGTACTGTTCTTAGGCTGTTGATGATGTCACAGCTCTCTTGTACTGTTCTTAGGCTGTTGATGATGTCACAGCTCTCTTGTACTGTTCTTAGGCTGTTGATGATGTCACAGCTCTCTTGTACTGTTCTTAGGCTGTTGATGATGTCACAGCTCTCTTGTACTGTTCTTAGGCTGTTGATGATGTCACAGCTCCCTTGTACTGTTCTTAGGCTGTTGATGATGTCACAGCTCTCTTGTACTGTTCTTAGGCTGTTGATGATGTCACAGCTCTCTTGTACTGTTCTTAGGCTGTTGATGATGTCACAGCTCCCTTGTACTGTTCTTAGGCTGTTGATGATGTCACAGCTCTCTTGTACTGTTCTTAGGCTGTTGATGATGTCACAGCTGTCTTGTACTGTTCTTAGGCTGTTGATGATGTCACAGCTCTCTTGTACTGTTCTTAGGCTGTTGATGATGTCACTGCTCTCTTGTACTGTTCTTAGGCTGTTGATGATGTCACAGCTCTCTTGTACTGTTCTTAGGCTGTTGATGATGTCACAGCTGTCTTGTACTGTTCTTAGGCTGTTGATGATGTCACAGCTCTCTTGTACTGTTCTTAGGCTGTTGATGATGTCACTGCTCTCTTGTACTGTTCTTAGGCTGTTGATGATGTCACAGCTGTCTTGTACTGTTCTTAGGCTGTTGATGATGTCACAGCTCCCTTGTACTGTTCTTAGGCTGTTGATGATGTCACAGCTCCGTTGTACTGTTCTTAGGCTGTTGATGATGTCACAGCTGTCTTGTACTGTTCTTAGGCTGTTGATGATGTCACAGCTTTCTTGTACTGTTCTTAGGCTGATGATGATGTCACAGCTCTCTTGTACTGTTCTTAGGCTGTTGATGATGTCACAGATCTTTTGTACTGTTCTTAGGCTGTTGATGATGTCACAGCTCTCTTGTACTGTTCTTAGGCTGTTGATGATGTCACAGATCTCTTGTACTGTTCTTAGGCTGTTGATGATGTCACAGCTGTCTTGTACTGTTCTTAGGCTGTTGATGATGTCACAGCTCTCTTGTACTGTTCTTAGGCTGTTGATAATGTCACAGCTCTCTTGTACTGTTCTTAGGCTGTTGATGATGTCACAGCTCTCTTGTACTATTCTTAGGCTGTTGATGATGTCACAGCTCTCTTGTACTGTTCTTAGGCTGTTGATGATGTCACAGCTGTCTTGTACTGTTCTTAGGCTGTTGATGATGTCACAGATCTCTTGTACTGTTCTTAGGCTGTTGATGATGTCACAGCTGTCTTGTACTGTTCTTAGGCTGTTGATGATGTCACAGCTGTCTTGTACTGTTCTTAGGCTGTTGATGATGTCACAGCTGTCTTGTACTGTTCTTAGGCTGTTGATGATGTCACAGCTGTCTTGTACTGTTCTTAGGCTGTTGATGATGTCACAGCTCTCTTGTACTGTTCTTAGGCTGTTGATGATGTCACTGCTCTCTTGTACTGTTCTTAGGCTGTTGATGATGTCACTGCTCTCTTGTACTGTTCTTAGGCTGTTGATGATGTCACAGCTGTCTTGTACTGTTCTTAGGCTGTTGATGATGTCACAGCTCTCTTGTACTGTTCTTAGGCTGTTGATGATGTCACAGCTCTCTTGTACTGTTCTTAGGCTGTTGATGATGTCACAGCTCCCTTGTACTGTTCTTAGGCTGTTGATGATGTCACAGCTCTCTTGTACTGTTCTTAGGCTGTTGATGATGTCACAGCTGTCTTGTACTGTTCTTAGGCTGTTGATGATGTCACAGCTCTCTTGTACTGTTCTTAGGCTGTTGATGATGTCACAGCTGTCTTGTACTGTTCTTAGGCTGTTGATGATGTCACAGCTCTCTTGTACTGTTCTTAGGCTGTTGATGATGTCACAGCTGTCTTGTACTGTTCTTAGGCTGTTGATGATGTCACAGCTCTCTTGTACTGTTCTTAGGCTGTTGATGATGTCACTGCTCTCTTGTACTGTTCTTAGGCTGTTGATGATGTCACAGCTGTCTTGTACTGTTCTTAGGCTGTTGATGATGTCACAGCTCCCTTGTACTGTTCTTAGGCTGTTGATGATGTCACAGCTCCGTTGTACTGTTCTTAGGCTGTTGATGATGTCACAGCTGTCTTGTACTGTTCTTAGGCTGTTGATGATGTCACAGCTTTCTTGTACTGTTCTTAGGCTGATGATGATGTCACAGCTCTCTTGTACTGTTCTTAGGCTGTTGATGATGTCACAGATCTTTTGTACTGTTCTTAGGCTGTTGATGATGTCACAGCTCTCTTGTACTGTTCTTAGGCTGTTGATGATGTCACAGATCTCTTGTACTGTTCTTAGGCTGTTGATGATGTCACAGCTGTCTTGTACTGTTCTTAGGCTGTTGATGATGTCACAGCTCTCTTGTACTGTTCTTAGGCTGTTGATGATGTCACAGCTGTCTTGTACTGTTCTTAGGCTGTTGATGATGTCACAGATCTCTTGTACTGTTCTTAGGCTGTTGATGATGTCACAGCTGTCTTGTACTGTTCTTAGGCTGTTGATGATGTCACAGCTCTCTTGTACTGTTCTTAGGCTGTTGATGATGTCACAGCTGTCTTGTACTGTTCTTAGGCTGTTGATGATGTCACAGATCTCTTGTACTGTTCTTAGGCTGTTGATGATGTCACAGCTGTCTTGTACTGTTCTTAGGCTGTTGATGATGTCACAGCTGTCTTGTACTGTTCTTAGGCTGTTGATGATGTCACAGCTCTCTTGTACTGTTCTTAGGCTGTTGATGATGTCACAGCTGTCTTGTACTGTTCTTAGGCTGTTGATGATGTCACAGATCTCTTGTACTGTTCTTAGGCTGTTGATGATGTCACAGATCTCTTGTACTGTTCTTAGGCTGTTGATGATGTCACAGCTCTCTTGTACTGTTCTTAGGCTGTTGATGATGTCACAGCTCTCTTGTACTGTTCTTAGGCTGTTGATGATGTCACAGATCTCTTGTACTGTTCTTAGGCTGTTGATGATGTCACAGCTCTCTTGTACTGTTCTTAGGCTGTTGATGATGTCACAGCTGTCTTGTACTGTTCTTAGGCTGTTGATGATGTCACAGCTCTCTTGTACTGTTCTTAGGCTGTTGATGATGTCACAGCTCTCTTGTACTGTTCTTAGGCTGTTGATGATGTCACAGCTGTCTTGTACTGTTCTTAGGCTGTTGATGATGTCACAGCTCTCTTGTACTGTTTTTAGGCTGTTGATGATGTCACAGCTCTCTTGTACTGTTCTTAGGCTGTTGATGATGTCACAGCTCTCTTGTACTGTTCTTAGGCTGTTGATGTCACAGCTCTCTTGTACTGTTCTTAGGCTGTTGATGATGTCACAGCTCTCTTGTACTGTTCTTAGGCTGTTGATGATGTCACAGCTGTCTTGTACTGTTCTTAGGCTGTTGATGATGTCACAGCTCTCTTGTACTGTTCTTAGGCTGTTGATGATGTCACAGCTCTCTTGTACTGTTCTTAGGCTGTTGATGATGTCACAGCTCTCTTGTACTGTTCTTAGGCTGTTGATGATGTCACAGCTCTCTTGTACTGTTCTTAGGCTGTTGATGATGTCACTGCTCTCTTGTACTGTTCTTAGGCTGTTGATGATGTCACAGCTCTCTTGTACTGTTCTTAGGCTGTTGATGATGTCACAGCTCTCTTGTACTGTTCTTAGGCTGTTGATGATGTCACAGCTCTCTTGTACTGTTCTTAGGCTGTTGATGATGTCACAGATCTCTTGTACTGTTCTTAGGCTGTTGATGATGTCACAGCTCTCTTGTACTGTTCTTAGGCTGTTGATGATGTCACAGATCTCTTGTACTGTTCTTAGGCTGTTGATGATGTCACAGCTCTCTTGTACTGTTCTTAGGCTGTTGATGATGTCACAGCTCTCTTGTACTGTTCTTAGGCTGTTGATGATGTCACAGCTGTCTTGTACTGTTCTTAGGCTGTTGATGATGTCACAGCTCTCTTGTACTGTTGTTAGGCTGTTGATGATGTCACAGCTCTCTTGTACTGTTCTTAGGCTGTTGATGATGTCACAGCTCTCTTGTACTGTTCTTAGGCTGTTGATGATGTCACAGATCTCTTGTACTGTTCTTAGGCTGTTGATGATGTCACAGCTGTCTTGTACTGTTCTTAGGCTGTTGATGATGTCACAGCTGTCTTGTACTGGTCTTAGGCTGTTGATGATGTCACAGCTCTCTTGTACTGTTCTTAGGCTGTTGATGATGTCACAGCTGTCTTGTACTGTTCTTAGGCTGTTGATGATGTCACAGCTCTCTTGTACTGTTCTTAGGCTGTTGATGATGTCACAGATCTCTTGTACTGTTCTTAGGCTGTTGATGATGTCACAGCTGTCTTGTACTGTTCTTAGGCTGTTGATGATGTCACAGATCTCTTGTACTGTTCTTAGGCTGATGATGATGTCACAGCTGTCTTGTACTGTTCTTAGGCTGTTGATGATGTCACAGCTCTCTTGTACTGTTCTTAGGCTGTTGATGATGTCACAGCTGTCTTGTACTGTTCTTAGGCTGTTGATGATGTCACAGCTGTCTTGTACAGTTCTTAGGCTGATGATGATGTCACAGCTCTCTTGTACTGTTCTTAGGCTGTTGATGATGTCACTGCTCTCTTGTACTGTTCTTAGGCTGTTGATGATGTCACAGCTGTCTTGTACTGTTCTTAGGCTGTTGATCATGTCACAGCTCTCTTCTACTGTACTTAGGCTGTTGATGATGTCACTGCTCTCTTGTACTGTTCTTAGGCTGTTGATGATGTCACAGCTCTCTTGTACTGTTCTTAGGCTGTTGATGTCACAGCTGTCTTGTACTGTTCTTAGGCTGTTGATGATGTCACAGCTCTCTTGTACTATTCTTAGGCTGTTGATGATGTCACAGCTCTCTTGTACTGTTCTTAGGCTGTTGATGATGTCACTGCTCTCTTGTACTGTTCTTAGGCTGTTGATGATGTCACTGCTCTCTTGTACTGTTCTTAGGCTGTTGATGATGTCACAGCTCTCTTGTACTGTTCTTAGGCTGTTGATGATGTCACAGCTGTCTTGTACTGTTCTTAGGCTGTTGATGATGTCACAGCTCTCTTGTACTGTTCTTAGGCTGTTGATGATGTCACAGCTGTCTTGTACTGTTCTTAGGCTGTTGATGATGTCACAGCTCTCTTGTACTGTCCTTAGGCTGTTGATGATGTCACAGCTCTCTTGTACTGTTCTTAGGCTGTTGATGATGTCACAGCTGTCTTGTACTGTTCTTAGGCTGTTGATGATGTCACAGCTCTCTTGTACTGTTGTTAGGCTGTTGATGATGTCACAGCTCTCTTGTACTGTTCTTAGGCTGTTGATGATGTCACAGCTCTCTAGTACTGTTCTTAGGCTGTTGATGATGTCACAGATCTCTTGTACTGTTCTTAGGCTGTTGATGATGTCACAGCTGTCTTGTACTGTTCTTAGGCTGTTGATGATGTCACAGATCTCTTGTACTGTTCTTAGGCTGTTGATGATGTCACAGCTCTCTTGTACTGTTCTTAGGCTGTTGATGATGTCACAGCTCTCTTGTACTGTTCTTAGGCTGTTGATGATGTCACAGCTCTCTTGTACTGTTCTTAGGCTGTTGATGATGTCACAGATCTCTTGTACTGTTCTTAGGCTGTTGATGATGTCACAGCTGTCTTGTACTGTTCTTAGGCTGTTGATGATGTCACAGCTGTCTTGTACTGTTCTTAGGCTGTTGATGATGTCACTGCTCTCTTGTACTGTTCTTAGGCTGTTGATGATGTCACAGATCTCTTGTACTGTTCTTAGGCTGTTGATGATGTCACAGCTCTCTTGTACTGTTCTTAGGCTGTTGATGATGTCACAGATCTCTTGTACTGTTCTTAGGCTGTTGATGATGTCACAGCTCTCTTGTACTGTTCTTAGGCTGCTGATGATGTCACAGCTCTCTTGTACTGTTCTTAGGCTGTTGATGATGTCACAGCTCTCTTGTACTGTTCTTAGGCTGTTGATGATGTCACAGCTCTCTTGTACTGTTCTTAGGCTGTTGATGATGTCACAGCTGTCTTGTACTGTTCTTAGGCTGTTGATGATGTCACTGCTCTCTTGTACTGTTCTTAGGCTGTTGATGATGTCACAGCTCTCTTGTACTGTTCTTAGGCTGTTGATGATGTCACAGCTCCCTTGTACTGTTCTTAGGCTGTTGATGATGTCACAGATCTCTTGTACTGTTCTTAGGCTGTTGATGATGTCACAGCTCTCTTGTACTGTTCTTAGGCTGTTGATGATGTCACAGCTCTCTTGTACTGTTCTTAGGCTGTTGATGATGTCACAGCTGTCTTGTACTGTTCTTAGGCTGTTGATGATGTCACAGCTCTCTTGTACTGTTCTTAGGCTGTTGATGATGTCACAGCTCTCTTGTACTGTTCTTAGGCTGTTGATGATGTCACAGATCTCTTGTACTGTTCTTAGGCTGTTGATGTCACAGCTGTCTTGTACTGTTCTTAGGCTGTTGATGATGTCACAGCTCCCTTGTACTGTTCTTAGGCTGTTGATGATGTCACAGCTCTCTTGTACTGTTCTTAGGCTGATGATGTCACAGCTCTCTTGTACTGTTCTTAGGCTGTTGATGTCACAGCTGTCTTGTACTGTTCTTAGGCTGTTGATGATGTCACAGCTCCCTTGTACTGTTCTTAGGCTGTTGATGATGTCACAGCTCTCTTGTACTGTTCTTAGGCTGATGATGTCACAGCTCTCTTGTACTGTTCTTAGGCTATTGATGATGTCACAGCTCTCTTGTACTGTTCTTAGGCTGATGATGTCACAGCTGTCTTGTACTGTTCTTAGGCTGTTGATGTCACAGCTGTCTTGTACTGTTCTTAGGCTGTTGATGATGTCACAGCTCTCTTGTACTGTTCTTAGGCTGTTGATGATGTCACAGCTGTCTGGTACTGTTCTTAGGCTGTTGATGATGTCACAGCTCTCTTGTACTGTTCTTAGGCTGTTGATGATGTCACTGCTCTCTTGTACTGTTCTTAGGCTGTTGATGATGTCACAGCTGTCTTGTACTGTTCTTAGGCTGTTGATGATGTCACAGCTCTCTTGTACTGTTCTTAGGCTGTTGATGATGTCACTGCTCTCTTGTACTTTTCTTAGGCTGTTGATGTCACAGCTGTCTTGTACTGTTCTTAGGCTGTTGATGATGTCACAGCTGTCTTGTACTTTTCTTAGGCTGTTGATGATGTCACAGCTCTCTTGTACTGTTCTTAGGCTGTTGATGATGTCACAGATCTCTTGTACTGTTCTTAGGCTGTTGATGATGTCACAGCTCTCTTGTACTGTTCTTAGGCTGTTGATGATGTCACAGCTCTCTTGTACTGTTCTTAGGCTGTTGATGATGTCACAGCTCTCTTGTACTGTTCTTAGGCTGTTGATGATGTCACAGCTCCGTTGTACTGTTCTTAGGCTGTTGATGATGTCACAGCTCTCTTGTACTGTTCTTAGGCTGTTGATGATGTCACAGCTCTCTTGTACTGTTCTTAGGCTGTTGATGATGTCACAGCTCCGTTGTACTGTTCTTAGGCTGTTGATGATGTCACAGCTTCTTTGTATTCTTCTTAGACTGGTGGTGATGATGTCACAGCTCCGTTGTACTGTTCTTAGGCTGTTGATGATGTCACAGCTTCTTTGTATTCTTCTTAGACTGGTGGTGATGATGTCACAGCTCCGTTGTACTGTTCTTAGGCTGTTGATGATGTCACAGCTTCTTTGTATTCTTCTTAGACTGGTGGTGATGATGTCACAGCTCCGTTGTACTGTTCTTAGGCTGTTGATGATGTCACAGCTTCTTTGTATTCTTCTTAGACTGGTGGTGATGATGTCACAGCTCCGTTGTACTGTTCTTAGGCTGTTGATGATGTCACAGCTTCTTTGTATTCTTCTTAGACTGGTGGTGATGATGTCACAGCTCCGTTGTACTGTTCTTAGGCTGTTGATGATGTCACAGATCTCTTGTACTGTTCTTAGGCTGATGATGATGTCACAGCTCCGTTGTACTGTTCTTAGGCTGTTGATAATGTCACAGCTTCTTTGTATTCTTCTTACACTGGTGGTGATGATGTCACAGCTCCGTTGTACTGTTCTTAGGCTGTTGATGATGTCACAGATCTCTTGTACTGTTCTTAGGCTGATGATGATGTCACAGCTCCGTTGTACTGTTCTTAGGCTGTTGATGATGTCACAGCTTCTTTGTATTCTTCTTAGACTGGTGGTGATGATGTGACAGCTCCTTTGTACTGTTCTTAGGCTGTTGATGATGTCACAGCTTCTTTGTATTCTTCTTAGACTGGTGGTGATGATGTCACAGCTCCGTTGTACTGTTCTTAGGCTGTTGATGATGTCACAGATCTCTTGTACTGTTCTTAGGCTGATGATGATGTCACAGCTCTCTTGTACTGTTCTTAGGCTGTTGATGATGTCACAGCTCTCTTGTACTGTTCTTAGGCTGATGATGATGTCACAGCTCCGTTGTACTGTTCTTAGGCTGTTGATGATGTCACAGCTTCTTTGTATTCTTCTTAGACTGGTGGTGATGATGTCACCGCTTGCTTCTTCTGTTTTTCTCTCTTCTTGTACAGTTCTACCCCCAAAGTGAATCTTCCTTCCAGTAGAGGGAAGCTGTAAATTGTGCTGACTAGTGTGTATCATGATAATCAGGGGTCTAAATCATATTACATTAGATGAGGCTTTTACATTGTCGCCATCACGGGCCCCCCATGAGGAAGAATTTAGGAAATCAGATGGTATCTAGCCCATATCCCAAATATCTACATTATATCCGATGTCTGGATATTATGCGTACTAAGCACAACAATCATTATGTAAGTGATATGTGTGCAGCGTAAGGGCTTTCCTATAATGGCATTAATATAATGGCATATAGGTAAGGCAGAGAAGGCGTGTGGAGGGACCCCATGGCGGGACCTCTGTAGATGTGGTTGAGGAGACGCCATCCTCCTGAGTGTTCACCTTAGACATAAATAATGATGATGATGGGTGTATGCGTGGGGGGCTGATGGCGGGACCTCTTTACATGTGGTTGAGGAGACGCCATCCTCCTGAGACATACATAATGCTGGTGATGGGTGTATGCGCTGGGGCTGATGGTGGGACCTCTTTAGATGGGGTTGAGGAGACGCCATCCTCCTGAGTGACCCCCTTAGACATACATAATGCTGGTGATGGGTGTATGCGCTGGGGCTGATGGCGAGACCTCTTTAGATGGGGTTGAGGAGACGCCATCCTCCTGAGTGTTCCCCTTAGACATAATTAATGATGATGATGGATGTATGCGCTGGGGCTGATGGCGGGACCTCTTTACATGGGGTTGAGGAGACGCCATCCTCCTGAGTGATCCCCTTAGGCTGGGGCCACACGGGCACTACTGCGATCCCCTTGCATGAGACTCGGCTCGTGCTGGCAGTACAGCAGAGCCGAGTCTCATGCTTGTGTCCTTGCAACTGAGGTCCGTTCGTGCGAGCAGACCTCAGCTGCGGGGGGCGGGCCGGCACTCAGGAGGGGAGGGAGGGATTTCTCTCCCTCTCTCCTGCGTAGTCAGCTATAGCCATTCTCGCATTGCACTGGCAGTACACCGGTGTACCGCGAGTGCAGTGCGATTTTTCTCTCGCCCCATTCACTTGAATGGGTGCGAGAGAAAGAGTCTCGGATTACAATCGCAGCATGCTGCGATTGTTTTCTCAGTCCGATTAGGGCTGAGAAAATAATCGCCCATGTGTGCTGACACACAGGCTAGAATTGGTCCGAGGGGAATGCGATGTTTTATCGCACTCCACTCGCACCGATTTTCTCGCCGTGTGGCTTAGCCCTTAGACATAAATAATACTGGTGATGGGTGTATGCGCTGGGGCTGATGGCGGGACCTCTTTAGATGGGGTTGAGGAGACGCCATCCTCCTGAGACATACATAATGCTGGTGATGGGTGTATGCGCTGGGGCTGATGGCGGGACCTCTTTAGATGGGGTTGAGGAGACGCCATCCTCCTGAGACATACATAATGCTGGTGATGGGTGTATGCGCTGGGGCTGATGGCGGGACCTCTTTACATGTGGTTGAGGAGACGCCATCCTCCTGAGACATACATAATGCTGGTGATGGGTGCATGCGCTGGGGCTGATGGCGGGACCTCTTTAGATGGGGTTGAGGAGACGCCATCCTCCTGAGACATACATAATGCTGGTGATGGGTGTATGCGCTGGGGCTGATGGCGGGACCTCTTTAGATAGGGTTGAGGAGACGCCATCCTCCTGAGACATACATAATGCTGGTGATGGGTGTATGCGCTGGGGCTGATGGCGGGACCTCTTTAGATAGGGTTGAGGAGACGCCATCCTCCTGAGTGACCCCCTTAGACATAAATAATGATGGTGATGGGTGTATGTGCTGGGGCTGATGGCGGGACCTCTTTAGATGGGGTTGAGGAGACGCCATCCTCCTGAGACATACATAATGCTGGTGATGGGTGCATGCGCTGGGGCTGATGGCGGGACCTCTTTAGATGGGGTTGAGGAGACGCCATCCTCCTGAGACATACATAATGCTGGTGATGGGTGTATGCGCTGGGGCTGATGGCGGGACCTCTTTAGATGGGGTTCAGGAGACGCCATCCTCCTGAGACATACATAATGCTGGTGATGGGTGTATGCGCTGGGGCTGATGGCGGGCTGCTGTCCTTACAGATGAGAGTTCCTGTTGGCTGCCGTTATATGGAAGTGTGTGCTGCCGCCTGACAGCCCAGCCGGACTGTATGAATCAGGAGATGATGTCCGGTGATCTGCACATCCAGGTACTCGCTCTATACCGTGCGGTCCCGCTCCGGTTATGTCACGTCACATGGCTGAATACTAACCACAACAGGGAACTGTTTCAGGCGAGGGGACAAAAATCCTGGCAGCGGATGTCCTGTGTGTTACATGGATGTCGCCTTCTGTGTTACCACGAAAAATGCCACCCGGGGCCGAAAACTGAGCCGGAACTGACCGTGTCTGTGAACAAGGTAGGAGTATATGCACTGACCGTCTGATATTACAAGATGGGGGCGTGTCTGTAATATATGCAAGATATTACACGGGGGAGTGTCTGTAATATATGCAAGATATTCATCGGGGGAGTGTCTGTAATATATGCAAGATATTACACGGGGGAGTGTCTGTAATATATGCAAGATATTACACGGGGGAGGGTCTGTAATATATGCAAGATATTACACGGGGGAGTGTCTGTAATATATGCAAGATATTCCACGGGGGAGTGTCTGTAATATATGCAAGATATTACACGGGGGAGTGTCTGTAATATATGCAAGATATTACACGGGGGAGTGTCTGTAATATGTGCAAGATATTACACGGGGGAGTGTCTGTAATATGTGCAAGATATTACACGGGGGAGTGTCTGTAATATGTGCAAGATATTACACGGGGGAGTGTCTGTAATATGTGCAAGATATTACACGGGGGAGTGTCTGTAATATGTGCAAGATATTACACGGGGGAGTGTCTGTAGTATGTGCAAGATATTACACGGGGGAGTGTCTGTAATATGTGCAAGATATTACACGGGGGAGGGTCTGTAATATATGCATGATATTACACGGGGGAGGGTCTGTAATATATGCAAGATATTACACGGGGGAGTGTCTGTAATATATGCAAGATATTACACGGGGAAGGGTCTGTAATATATATGTGATATTACACGGGGGAGTGTCTGTAATATATGCAAGATATTACACGGGGGAGTGTCTGTAATATATGCAAGATATTACACGGGGGAGTGTCTGTAATATATGCAAGATATTACACGGGGGAGTGTCTGTAATATATGCAAGATATTACACAGGGGAGGGTCTGTAATATATGCAAGATATTACACGGGGGAGGGTCTGTAATAAATATGTGATATTACACGGGGGAGTGTCTGTAATATATTAAAGATATTACACGGGGGAGGGTCTGTAATATATGCAAGATATTACACGGGGGAGGGTCTGTAATATATATGTGATATTATACGGGGGAGTGTCTGTAATATATGCAAGATATTACACGGGGGAGGGTCTGTAATATATGTGTGTTATATTACACGGGGGAGTGTCTGTAATATATGCAAGATATTACACGGGGGAGGGTCTGTAATATATATGTGATATTACACAAGGGAGTGTCTGTAATATATGCAATATATTACACGGGGGAGGGTCTGTAATATATATATGATATTACACGGGGGAGTGTCTGTAATATATGCAAGATATTACACGGGGGAGGGTCTGTAATATATGCAAGATATTACACGGGGGAGGGTCTGTAATATATATGTGATATTACATGGGGGAGTGTCTGTAATATATGCAAGATATTACATGGGGGAGTGTCTGTAATATATGCAAGATATTACACGGGGGAGTGTCTGTAATATATGCAAGATATTACACGGGGGAGTGTCTGTAATATATGCAAGATATTACACGGGGGAGTGTCTGTAATATATGCAAGATATTACACGGGGGAGTGTCTTTAATATATGCAATATATTACACGGGGGAGTGTCTGTAATATATGCAAGATATTGCGGGGGGAGTGTCTGTAATATATGCAAGATATTACACGGGGGAGTGTCTGTAACATATGCAAGATATTACATGGGGGAGTGTCTGTAACATATGCAAGATATTACACGGGGGAGTGTCTGTAATATATGCAAGATATTTCACGGGGGAGTGTCTGTAATATATGCAAGATATTACACGGGGGAGTGTCTGTAATATATGCAAGATATTACACGGGGGAGTGTCTGTAATATATGCAAGACATTACAGGGGGGAGTGTCTGTAATATATGCAAGATATTACAGGGGGGAGTGTCTGTAATATATGCAAGATATTACACGGGGGAGTGTCTGTAATATATGCAAGATATTACACGGGGGAGTGTCTGTAATATATGCAAGATATAACACGGGGGAGTGTCTGTAATATATGCAAGATATTACACGGGGGAGTGTCTGTAATATATGCAAGATATTACACGGGGGAGTGTCTGTAATATCTGCAAGATATTAAACGGGGGAGTGTCTGTAATATATGCAAGATATTACACGGGGGAGTGTCTGTAATATATGCAAGATATTACACGGGGGAGTGTCTAATATATGCAAGATATTACAGGGGGAGTGTCTGTAATATATGCAAGATATTACAGGGGGGAGTGTCTGTAACATATGCAAGATATTACATGGGGGAGTGTCTGTAACATATGCAAGATATTACACGGGGGAGTGTCTGTAATATATGCAAGATATTACACGGGGAAGTGTCTGTAATATAGGCAAGATATTTCACGGGGGAGTGTCTGTAATATATGCAAGATATTACACGGGGGAGTGTCTGTAATATATGCAAGATATTACATGGGGGAGTGTCTGTAATATATGCAAGACATTACAGGGGGGAGTGTCTGTAATATATGCAAGATATTACAGGGGGGAGTGTCTGTAATATATGCAAGATATTACACGGGGGAGGGTCTGTAATATATATGTGATATTACACGGGGGAGTGTCTGTAATATATGCAAGATATTTCACGGGGGAGTGTCTGTAATATATGCAAGATATTACACGGGGGAGTGTCTGTAATATATGCAAGATATTACATGGGGGAGTGTCTGTAATATATGCAAGACATTACAGGGGGGAGTGTCTGTAATATATGCAAGATATTACAGGGGGGAGTGTCTGTAATATATGCAAGACATTACACGGGGGAGGCTCTGTAATATATATGTGATATTACACGGGGGAGTGTCTGTAATATATGCAAGATATTACACGGGGGAGGGTCTGTAATATATGTGTGATATTACACGGGGGAGTGTCTGTAATATATGCAAGATATTACACGGGGGAGTATCTGTAATATATGCAAGATATTACACGGGGGAGTGTCTGTAATATATGCAAGATATTACACGGGGGAGTGTCTGTAATATATGCAAGATATTACACGGGGGAGTGTCTGTAATATATGCAAGATATTACACGGGGGAATGTCTGTAATATATGCAAGATATTACATGGGGGAGTGTCTGTAATATGCAAGATATTACATGGGGGAGTATCTGTAATATATGCAAAATACTATACAGGGGAGTGTCTGTAATATATGCAAGATATTACACGGGGGAGTGTCTGTATTACACGTATGATATTACACGGGGGAGTGTTTGTAATATATGCAAGATATTACACATTGGAGTGTCTGTAATATATGCAAGATATTACACGGGGGAGTGTCTGTAATATATGTGTGATATTACACGGGGGAGTGTCTGTAATATATGCAAGATATTACACGGGGGAGTGTCTGTAATATATGCAAGATATTACACGGGGGAGTGTCTGTAATATATGCAAGATATTACACGGGGGAGTGTCTGTAATATATGCAAGATATTACAGGGGGGAGTGTCTGTAATATATGCAAGATATTACACGGGGGAGTGTCTGTAATATATGCAGGATATTACACGGGGAAGTGTCTGTAATATATGCAAGATATTACACGGGGGAGTGTCTGTAATATATGCGAGATATTACACGGGGGAGGGTCTGTAATATATATGTGATATTACACGGGGGAGTGTCTGTAATATATTCAAGATATTACACGTGGGAGGGTCTGTAATATATGTGTGATATTACACGGGGGAGTGTCTGTAATATATGCAAGATATTACACGGGGGAGTATCTGTAATATATGCAAGATATTACATGGGAGAGTGTCTGTAATATATGCAAGATATTACACGGGGGAGTGTCTGTAATATATGCAAGATATTACACGGGGGAGTGTCTGTAATATATGCAAGATATTACACGGGGGAGTGTCTGTAATATATGCAAGATATTACACGGGGGAGTGTCTGTATTACACGTATGATATTACACGGGGGAGTGTTTGTAATATATGCAAGATATTACACGGGGGAGTGTCTGTAATATATGCAAGATATTACAGGGGGGAGTGTCTGTAATATATGCAAGATATTACACGGGGGAGTGTCTGTAATATATGCAGGATATTACACGGGGAAGTGTCTGTAATATATGCAAGATATTACACGGGGTAGTGTCTGTAATATATGCGAGATATTACACGGGGGAGTGTCTGTAACATATGCGAGATATTACACGGGGGAGTGTCTGTAATATATGCAAGATATTACACGGGGGAGTGTCTGTAATATATGAGAGATATTACACGAGGGAGTGTCTGTAATATATGCAAGATATTACACGGGGGAGTGTCTGTAATATATGCAAGATATTACAGGGGGGTGTCTGTAATATATGCAAGATATTACAGGGGGGAGTGTCTGTAACATATGCAAGATATTACATAGGGGAGTGTCTGTAACATATGCAAGATATTACACGGGGGAGTGTCTGTAATATATGCAAGATATTACACGGGGGAGTGTCTGTAATATATGCAAGACATTACAGGGGGGAGTGTCTGTAATATATGCAAGATATTACAGGGGGGAGTGTCTGTAATATATGCAAGATATTACACGGGGGAGTGTCTGTAATATATGCAAGACATTACAGGGGGGAGTGTCTGTAATATATGCAAGATATTACAGGGGGAGTGTCTATAATATATGCAAAATATTACACGGGGGAGTGTCTGTAACATATGCAAGATATTACACGGGGGAGTGTCTGTAATATATGCAAGATATTACACGGGGGAGTGTCTGTAATATATGCAAGACATTACAGGGGGGAGTGTCTGTATTACACGTATGATATTACACGGGGGAGTGTTTGTAATATATGCAAGATATTACACATTGGAGTGTCTGTAATATATGCAAGATATTACACGGGGGAGTGTCTGTAATATATGTGTGATATTACACGGGGGGAGTGTCTGTAATATATGTGTGATATTACACGGGGGAGTGTCTGTAATATATGCAAGATATTACACGGGGGAGTGTCTGTAATATATGCAACATATTACACATTGGAGTGTCTGTAATATATGCAAGATATTACACGGGGGAGTGTCTGTAATATATGCAGGATATTACACGGGGAAGTGTCTGTAATATATGCAAGATATTACACGGGGGAGTGTCTGTAATATATGAGAGATATTACACGGGGGAGTGTCTGTAATATATGCAAGATATTACACGGGGGAGTGTCTGTAACATATGCAAGATATTACACGGGGGAGTGTCTGTAATATATGCAAGATATTACACGGGGGAGTGTCTGTAATATATGAGAGATATTACACGGGGGAGTGTCTGTAATATATGCAAGATATTACACGGGGGAGTGTCTGTAATATATGCAAGATATTACAGGGGGGTGTCTGTAATATATGCAAGATATTACAGGGGGGAGTGTCTGTAACATATGCAAGATATTACATAGGGGAGTGTCTGTAACATATGCAAGATATTACACGGGGGAGTGTCTGTAATATATGCAAGATATTACACGGGGAAGTTTCTGTAATATATGCAAGATATTTCACGGGGGAGTGTCTGTAATATATGCAAGATATTACACGGGGGAGTGTCTGTAATATATGCAAGATATTACAGGGGGGAGTGTCTGTAATATATGCAAGATATTACAGGGGGGAGTGTCTGTAATATATGCAAGTTATTACAGGCGGGAGTGTCTGTAATATATGCAAGATATTACACGGGGGAGTGTCTGTAATATATGCAAGATATTACACGGGGGAGTGTCTGTAATATATGCAAGATATTACACGGGGGAGTGTCTGTAATATATGCAAGATATTACACGGGGGAGTGTCTGTAATATATGCAAGATATTACACGGGGGTGTGTCTGTAATATATGCAAGATATTACACAGGGGAGTATCTGTAACATATGCAAGATATTACACGGGGGAGTGTCTGTATTATATGGAAGATATTACACGGGGGAATGTCTGTAATATATGCAAGATATTACACGGGGGAGTGTCTGTAATATATGTGTGATATTACACGGGGGAGTGTCTGTAATATATGCAATATATTTCACGGGGGAGTGTCTGTAATATATGCAAGATATTACACGGGGGAGTGTCTGTAATATATGCAAGATATTACATGGGGGAGTGTCTGTAATATATGCAAGACATTACAGGGGGGAGTGTCTGTAATATATGCAAGATATTACAGGGGGGAGTGTCTGTAATATATACAAGACATTACAGGGGGGAGTGTCTGTAATATATGCAAGATATTACAGGGGGGAGTGTCTGTAATATATGCAAGACATTACACGGGGGAGGGTCTGTAATATATATGTGATATTACACGGGGGAGTGTCTGTAATATATGCAAGATATTACACATTGGAGGGTCTGTAATATATGTGTGATATTACACGGGGGAGTGTCTGTAATATATGCAAGATATTACACGGGGGAGTGTCTGTAATATATGCAAGATATTACACGGGGGAGTGTCTGTAATATATGCAAGATATTACACGGGGGAGTGTCTGTAATATATGCAAGATATTACATGGGGGAGTATCTGTAATATATGCAAAATACTACACAGGGGAGTGTCTGTAATATATGCAAGATATTACACGGGGGAGTGTCTGTATTACACGTATGATATTACACGGGGGAGTGTTTGTAATATATGCAACATATTACACATTGGAGTGTCTGTAATATATGCAAGATATTACACGGGGGAGTGTCTGTAATATATGTGTGATATTACACGGGGGAGTGTCTGTAATATATGCAAGATATTACACGGGGGAGTGTCTGTAATCTATGCAAGATATTACACGGGGGAGTGTCTGTAATCTATGCAAGATATTACACGGGGGAGTGTCTGTAATATATGCAAGATATTACACGGGGGAGTGTCACAAACCACCGGGGGGGTCACTCAGAAATCCCCCGCGCTGGCTACCAGTACGTCACAATCGGGGGGTAACAAGTGGGGGTCACCCCTCCTTTATACCTCCCGACCGACAGACAGAGCACGTGACGCGCTCTCTAGCGCCCCTCTTATAGTCAGGCCAATTATGGAATTGCCCGACAATAAGCAAGGAGGCCGCTATACTACTTATGCCGATTATTGAAGGGTCCCCGGTGAGAGTAGGGTATATATTCCCCCGACCTCCGCGGGCGGAATATATAAAACCTCCCTGAATCTCACTGGCCTCCCCACAATAATCCTTGGCACAACTCGCTGCCACCAACCGCTTCACGGTAACTATTAGCCGAACACACAGACGTGGGATTCAAGATCGAGATAACAGAACAGCCCAGGATTAATTATATAATTTAATCGCCTAAAGCACACTAGAACTACAATATATACAATAGGGAATCTACAGAATATACAGTTATGTCAGAGTACAGTTACAATCAAAGCATGGGTTACAAACAGGCACACACAGTTCAATCAGTTACCTTGTGCGTCTGGCCACAGGGGGGCGCTGTAGACCAGGTTTCTAGGAACTCTCTCACAGGTCTTTCCCAACCAGGCCCCCGAGCAGAAGAACGCTGGAAAATGGCCGAAGTAGGGTTATCAACCTGGCCAAATCCAGGTCCCCTCCTACCTTAGTGACCTCACAGGGAAGCACTGCCACTCCCCCTGCATGGATCAGAATTATCCAGCAAAGGGGATATTGGCCATAACTTTGCCTGGGAGCGTCGTAGGCGGACGCCAATGCTCTCATTGTGACAGTTATGAATTTAGCTACAGAACGAGGGGACTCATGACCTGTCTGCCAGTTCCCCATTGGCTGATATCACGCCTGGGGCATTTCCCAATGTCCTGCTCCCATAAAAAGGGTGTGCCGGCATCGTCCACATGCGGAGACACCATTTTTATGGTTGCCATATTTATCGGAAATATGGCTTGCGAGATATGAACCATTTTTTACTGGAGTCGTTCTGTCTGGCTATTTCCATAGCCTTGCTAACTAGCTAGCAGCCCCCACTACAGGGTGACGGCAGGGAGTCATCCTGTGTCCATTGTCCTCAAGCCACCTAATTTCCATATCACAGGACATGGCCATGGATTTGTTGCTAAACCAGTTGTGTGAAGGGAAGGGGGGGGGGTGACACCAGGAGAGGGCTTCCTGACATGACTTGAATGTCATGATTTATCGTCATATCTCCGGATTTACCTCACACCTCCCCCCTTTTGAGGGCGCTAGGGGGCAGCACACTCCGGTGTTCCCCCGTGCGCCCGTCCGCGACCTCCCCTTGTCGGGACAGCCCGTCTGCGTTACCGTGGTCACGGCCCCTTTTGTGGCGAATGGTGAAGTTGTATTGCTGGAGCGCAAGGCTCCATCGCAACAATCGCCCATTCGTCCCAGAGACGGTGTGCAACCAGCTGAGGGGATTGTGGTCCGTCTCCACGATGAAGTGGCGCCCGTATAGATATGGTTGCAGACGCTGCAGGGCCCACACTATGGCCAGGCATTCTTTTTCCATCGTGGAATAGGCCACTTCCCTTGGTAACAGCTTCCTGCTCAGGTACAAGACTGGGTGCTCTTGGCTCGCAGAGTCCACCTGGCTGAGCACCGCACCGAGGCCGAAGTCACTGGCGTCGGTCTGTACTACAAACGGCCGCGTGAAGTCGGCTGCCTGTAGCACGGGCGGGCTGGACAGGGCGTCCTTTAGGGCCCGGAAGGCTGTCTCGCAGTCCATTGTCCAATCGACTGCAGAGGGCAGCTTCTTCTTGGTGAGGTCCGTCAAGGGCTTTGCCAGGCTACTATAGCATGGAACAAACCTCCTATAGTACCCAGCGGTCCCCAAGAAGGACATCACCTGCTTCTTGGTCCTGGGGGTGGGCCAGGATGCGATGGCCTCCACTTTCTCAGGCTCGGGCTTCAGTGTTCCCCCGCCTACCCGGTGACCGAGGTACTGGACCTCGCTCATGGCCAGCTGACACTTTCCCGGCTTGATGGTCAAACCTGCCCGGTGGATCCGCCTGAGCACCTGTGCTAGATGCTCTAGGTGGTCTTCCCAGGTGGGACTGAAGACGGCAATGTCATCCAGGTACGCGGCCGCGTACCCTTCAAGTCCCTTGAGCAGGGTGTTGACCATCCGCTGGAAAGTGGCAGGGGCATTCCTCATCCCGAATGGCATCACCGTGGACTCGTACAGTCCAAATGGGGTAATAAAGGCAGAGCGTTCCCTGGCCTTGCGAGTCAGGGGGATCTGCCAATATTCCCGGCTCAGATCCATGATGGTCAGGTACTGAGCCCCGGCCAACTGATCGAGCAGGTCATCGATGCGTGGCATTGGGTACGCATCGGCGACCGTGACAGCATTGAGCCCCCTGTAGTCCACGCAGAACCGAGTGGTTCGGTCCTTCTTAGGGACGAGGACTACAGGCGAGGCCCAAGCGCTGTTGGATGCCTGGATCACCCCCAGCTTCAGCATCTCGTCAATCTCCTGGCGCATGTGTTGCTGCACCTCCAGGGAGACCCGATATGCTGAACGCCGGATCGGGGGATGATCCCCAGTGTCCACGTGATGGACAGCCAAGTCAGTCCTTCCGGGCTGGTTGGTAAACAACCCCCGGAAGGGGTGTAGGGTGGCCCACAGCTGGGACCGTTGGTCCTCCAAGAGCTGGTGGCCAACCTCCACATCCTCAATGGATCCGCCTGCCCTAACCTGGGCTAGCATATCCAAGAGGGTTTCCGCTTCTCCCTCCTCGGGCAGGTTGCACACAGGGAGTGCACATGCCTCCCGCTCATGATGTGCCTTCATCATGTTCACATGGAAGGGCTTCCGCCTTCCACGGGCAGGGTCCAGGGTGACCAGGTACGTCACAGGGTTGAGCTGCTGGTACACGAGGTATGGGCCTTCCCAGGCTGCCTGAAGCTTGTCCTGTGGTACGGGGACCAGTACCCACACCTCTTGACCCACTTGGTAGGTCCTCTCACAAGCGTTCTGGTCGTACCAACGCTTCTGATCGGCCTGGGCTTGAGCCGTATTGTCGTGTACCAGTTGCGTCAAGGCCTGCATTTTGTCCCGGAAGCGCATGACATACTCGATGACCGACACTCCAGGGGTGGCCAAATCCCCTTCCCAAGCCTCTTTCACAAGAGCCAGGGGGCCCCGCACACGTCGCCCGTACAGGAGCTCAAACGGTGAGAATCCTGTTGAGGCCTGTGGAACCTCCCGGTAAGCAAATAACAGGTGGGGGAGATACCGCTCCCAGTCACGCCCATGGGAGTCGACCAACATCTTAAGCATCTGCTTTAAGGTGCCATTGAACCGCTCGCACAGGCCATTAGTCTGTGGATGGTACGGGCTGGCCACCAGATGTCGCACCTGGACCTGCTTACAGAGGGCCTCCATCAGCTGGGACATGAATTGGGTCCCCCGGTCAGTGAGCATTTCCTGGGGAAAACCCACTCGGGAGAAAATCTCCAGCAATGCGGTGGCCACCTTGTCAGCCCGAATGGACGACAAGGCCACTGCTTCTGGGTACCGGGTGGCATAGTCCACTACCGTCAGTATGAAGCGTTTCCCGGAGCTGCTGGGGATGGCCAGCGGGCCGACCAGATCCACAGCCACCCTCCTGAAAGGCTCATCGATGATTGGCAGAGATACCAGTGGGGCTTTGGGGCGTGGCCCCGCCTTCCCCACTCTCTGACAGGTTTCACACAAACGGCAGTAGGCAGCCACATCGGCCCCCATTTTTGGCCAGTAGAAATGCTGGTTTAACCTGGCCTTGGTCTTAGCGATCCCTAGGTGTCCGGCCATCGGAATCTCATGTGCGATCCGCAACAACTCCGTCCGGAACGGATAGGGTACCACCAACTGTCGGTCCCTGGGCCACGCCTCCGGTGAACCCTGCTGGACCGTGGCCCGGTACAGCCGTCCTTGGTCCCAGACCACTCGCTCCGGGTCCGAGTCCGAGGGAGGCTGTGCCGCCTGCTCCTTTAGAGCTTTCAGGCTGTCGTCAGCTTCTAACGCTGCCTGAAACTCCTGACTAGATGTGGCCAGAATCGACGAGACTGTCACATCTTCAGTCAGTACCCCGGGACCTGTGTCCTGGCCTCCACCTGACTCGGCTGCCACTTGGTCAGAAGGGGAAGAGCTATCGGACCTCCGGGAGGCCCCTTGGCTTCCAGCACTCCCACTGCGGGTGACAGCGGCCACAGCCGCTGCGACCGTGGGTCGTGCCTGCTCCTCCTCCGTTCCTGACCAAGTCGCCGGTTCAGGCAGACCTACCTGGCTTCCTGACACCCCGGTTGTGGGGGAACCATGCACCGAGATCTTACCTGGGAGCACTTCCGCTCCTGGACTGGCCCCAATCTCACCTGCCTGTTCCCCTCCTGCAGCAACAGAACCCCGCTGTGAGATCTCTGGGGACCCCACATTTGCTGTGGTAGCCCCCACCCCACACACTGGTCCTCCCCCTGCAGCACCCTGCTCTCTGCTTATCCCTGCAGAGGGCAGCAGATCCCAGCTCACAGGCTGGTTACTTGTAGAGGCATTGTCACACCTTTCTCTGACCCCCTCCCCTGTCACAGCTGCAGCTGAGTGTGTGTCTATGGTGTCTATGCAAGCAGAAATATCAGAGTTCACTCCCTCCTCCCTTACATCATTCATAGATAACACATTAACATTGTTAGGAGTCATGTCAGTACGGGCTGAAGGTTCAGCCCTTGGTTGGGGCCCAAACTGGGAGGTTATCTGCCCCAAATCTGTCCCAAGTAGCACGTTTGCGGGGATCCGATCAGTTACCCCCACCTCCCTCACCCCCCGCCCTGCGCCCCAGTCCACATAAACGTCAGCAACAGGCAGCGCCGGGTCAATGCCTCCAATCCCGGAGACAGCGAGGGTTTTTCCAGGGATCAAGTCTTGGGGGGACACCATCTCAGGCCGCACCAGAGTCACCTCCGAGGCGCTGTCTCGCAGTCCTATGGTCACAGACCGGCCGACGGTGACAGGTTGGAAGCTGTCCAGGGACCTACCACCACCCCCACCCACACAATACACCTTGGGCGGCCCTTGGGACGGGGACGGAGCCGGGGCCTTGGGACGCTGAGGGCACATGGCCTTGAAGTGTCCAGGTAGGTTGCACTGGTGGCACCGTCTTGGTTCCGCCACGGGCCTGGAGAGGGGAGTTGAGGGGGGCACCCCCTGCAGTCTAGGGGCAGGTGGGGCAGTCGCAGAATTCATCTTACCCCCTCTCCAGGTGCTGCTGGTGGCCGCTCTCCTGGCCTCAGGGGCCCGGTTGTTGGTGTAGTCATCGGCAAGGGCAGCTGTAGCCGTGGACCCCTTTGGCTTCTGGTCTCGGATGAACTGGCGGAGATCCTCAGGGCAGTTCCACAAGAGTTGCTCCGTGATGAACAAGTCCAGGATCTCCGGTCCGGTGGAAAGCTGCAGGCCTTGGGTCCAGTGGTCGGCAGCTCGGGCAAGTGCCCGCCGGTGGTCAGCCCAGGAGTCCTTTGGTCCCTTCTGTAGGCTCCGGAACTTCTTGCGGTAGGACTCTGGAGTGAGGTTGTACTGTTGGATCAGGGCCCGCTTGATGGTGTCGTAGCCCTGATCTGCCTCAGCAGGCAAGTCCCCAAGGATATCCAGGGCCTTACCCCTTAAACGGGGGGTCAGGTATTTGGCCCACTGGTCCTTGTTCAGATGGTGCTGCAAGCAAGTCCGTTCAAAAGCAGTCAAGAAAGAGTCCAAGTCTCCATCCTTCTCCAGCACTGGGAAGTCCTCAACACGGACCTTTGGAAGTTTGGTGTCTTGAAGGTCACGTGCGGCTGATGAGGGCCGGAGCTGAGCTAGCTGCAGCTGGTAGTCACGCTCTGCCTGGCGCTCTTCACGCGCTGCCTGCCGCTCCGCAGCCTCAGCCTCACACGCTGCCCTGCGCTCTGCCAGGAGTGCCTGGTAGCCCTCCCGGTCTCCAGCCTGGAGTAGGGCCATAGCCATTTGAAGAAGGCTATCCGAGCCTCCCAGGCTCGGTGGAATGGCACGTGGTGATCTGCGGCCCGCTGCGGAGCCTGGTGGTTCACTGTCCATTGCAGAGCGGAGGGCTGGCATCTGGCTCGTTGAGGACCCTTGGGTGAGCTGCTCCTCATCTTGTCCATAATTGCCAGCTTGTGCGCTGTCCTCTGCAGAACGGTTTTCTGGCGTCGAGCTCCTGGAGGACTCGTGGGCAACCTCCTCATCGTCTCTGGCCTGAGCATCGGCCATTCCTTTGGCTTTGCTCCTGGTGCTATCAGCCATTGTTGCAGACTTTGGTCACTGACACAGAACTGACACCTGATGCCTCCACACACCTTACAGTATCTGCACTCTGACACTCTAGTGTTGAGCTGGTCTGAAGACCCCAGCAGCCACAGCTGCTGCAGGCAGTCTTTAGTGTCTGGGAGTATGGGTCTCACACTCACACACACTATTATCTCGATCCCACCGCTATGCCACCAATATGTCACAAACCACCGGGGGGGTCACTCAGAAATCCCCCGCGCTGGCTACCAGTACGTCACAATCGGGGGGTAACAAGTGGGGGTCACCCCTCCTTTATACCTCCCGACCGACAGACAGAGCACGTGACGCGCTCTCTAGCGCCCCTCTTATAGTCAGGCCAATTATGGAATTGCCCGACAATAAGCAAGGAGGCCGCTATACTACTTATGCCGATTATTGAAGGGTCCCCGGTGAGAGTAGGGTATATATTCCCCCGACCTCCGCGGGCGGAATATATAAAACCTCCCTGAATCTCACTGGCCTCCCCACAATAATCCTTGGCACAACTCGCTGCCACCAACCGCTTCACGGTAACTATTAGCCGAACACACAGACGTGGGATTCAAGATCGAGATAACAGAACAGCCCAGGATTAATTATATAATTTAATCGCCTAAAGCACACTAGAACTACAATATATACAATAGGGAATCTACAGAATATACATATGTCAGAGTACAGTTACAATCAAAGCATGGGTTACAAACAGGCACACACAGTTCAATCAGTTACCTTGTGCGTCTGGCCACAGGGGGGCGCTGTAGACCAGGTTTCTAGGAACTCTCTCACAGGTCTTTCCCAACCAGGCCCCCGAGCAGAAGAACGCTGGAAAATGGCCGAAGTAGGGTTATCAACCTGGCCAAATCCAGGTCCCCTCCTACCTTAGTGACCTCACAGGGAAGCACTGCCACTCCCCCTGCATGGATCAGAATTATCCAGCAAAGGGGATATTGGCCATAACTTTGCCTGGGAGCGTCGTAGGCGGACGCCAATGCTCTCATTGTGACAGTTATGAATTTAGCTACAGAACGAGGGGACTCATGACCTGTCTGCCAGTTCCCCATTGGCTGATATCACGCCTGGGGCATTTCCCAATGTCCTGCTCCCATAAAAAGGGTGTGCCGGCATCGTCCACATGCGGAGACACCATTTTTATGGTTGCCATATTTATCGGAAATATGGCTTGCGAGATATGAACCATTTTTTACTGGAGTCGTTCTGTCTGGCTATTTCCATAGCCTTGCTAACTAGCTAGCAGCCCCCACTACAGGGTGACGGCAGGGAGTCATCCTGTGTCCATTGTCCTCAAGCCACCTAATTTCCATATCACAGGACATGGCCATGGATTTGTTGCTAAACCAGTTGTGTGAAGGGAAGGGGGGGGGGTGACACCAGGAGAGGGCTTCCTGACATGACTTGAATGTCATGATTTATCGTCATATCTCCGGATTTACCTCACAGGGAGTGTCTGTAATATATGCAAGATATTACACGGGGGAGTGTCTGTAATATATGCAAGATATTACAGGGGGGAGTGTCTGTAATATATGCAAGATATTACACGGGGGAGTGTCTGTAATATATGCAGGATATTACACGGGGAAGTGTCTGTAATATATGCAAGATATTACACGGGGGAGTGTCTGTAATATATGAGAGATATTACACGGGGGAGTGTCTGTAATATATGCAAGATATTACACGGGGGAGTGTCTGTAACATATGCAAGATATTACACAGGGGAGTGTCTGTAATATATGCAAGATATTACACGGGGGAGTGTCTGTAATATATGAGAGATATTACACGGGGGAGTGTCTGTAATATATGCAAGATATTACAGGGGGGTGTCTGTAATATATGCAAGATATTACAGGGGGGAGTGTCTGTAACATATGCAAGATATTACATAGGGGAGTGTCTGTAACATATGCAAGATATTACACGGGGGAGTGTCTGTAATATATGCAAGATATTACAGGGGGGAGTGTCTGTAATATATGCAAGATATTACACGGGGGAGTGTCTGTAATATATGCAGGATATTACACGGGGAAGTGTCTGTAATATATGCAAGATATTACACGGGGGAGTGTCTGTAATATATGCAAGATATTACACGGGGGAGTGTCTGTAATATATGCAAGATATTACAGGGGGGAGTGTCTGTAATATATGCAAGATATTACACGGGGGAGTGTCTGTAATATATGCAGGATATTACACGGGGAAGTGTCTGTAATATATGCAAGATATTACACGGGGGAGTGTCTGTAATATATGAGAGATATTACACGGGGGAGTGTCTGTAATATATGCAAGATATTACACGGGGGAGTGTCTGTAACATATGCAAGATATTACACGAGGGAGTGTCTGTAATATATGCAAGATATTACACGGGGGAGTGTCTGTAATATATGAGAGATATTACACGGGGGAGTGTCTGTAATATATGCAAGATATTACACGGGGGAGTGTCTGTAATATATGCAAGATATTACAGGGGGGAGTGTCTGTAACATATGCAAGATATTACATAGGGGAGTGTCTGTAACATATGCAAGATATTACACGGGGGAGTGTCTGTAATATATGCAAGATATTACACGGGGAAGTGTCTGTAATATATGCAAGATATTTCACGGGGGAGTGTCTGTAATATATGCAAGATATTACACGGGGGAGTGTCTGTAATATATGCAAGATATTACAGGGGGGAGTGTCTGTAATATATGCAAGATATTACAGGGGGGAGTGTCTGTAATATATGCAAGTTATTACAGGCGGGAGTGTCTGTAATATATGCAAGATATTACACGGGGGAGTGTCTGTAATATATGCAAGATATTACACGGGGGAGTGTCTGTAATATATGCAAGATATTACACGGGGGAGTGTCTGTAATATATGCAAGATATTACACGGGGGTGTGTCTGTAATATATGCAAGATATTACACAGGGGAGTGTCTGTAACATATGCAAGATATTACACGGGGGAGTTTCTGTATTATATGGAAGATATTACACGGGGGAGTGTCTGTAATATATGCAAGATATTACACGGGGGAGTGTCTGTAATATATGTGTGATATTACACGGGGGAGTGTCTGTAATATATGCAATATATTTCACGGGGGAGTGTCTGTAATATATGCAAGATATTACACGGGGGAGTGTCTGTAATATATGCAAGATATTACATGGGGGAGTGTCTGTAATATATGCAAGACATTACCGGGGGAAGTGTCTGTAATATATGCAAGATATTACAGGGGGGAGTGTCTGTAATATATGCAAGATATTACACGGGGGAGTGTCTGTAATATATGCAGGATATTACACGGGGAAGTGTCTGTAATATATGCAAGATATTACACATGGGAGGGTCTGTAATATATATGTGATATTACACGGGGGAGTGTCTGTAATATATGCAAGATATTACACATGGGAGGGTCTGTAATATATGTGTGATATTACACGGGGGAGTGTCTGTAATATATGCAAGATATTACACGGGGGAGTATCTGTAATATATGCAAGATATTACATGGGGGAGTGTCTGTAATATATGCAAGATATTACACGGGGGAGTGTCTGTAATATATGCAAGATATTACACGGGGGAGTGTCTGTAATATATGCAAGATATTACATGGGGGAGTGTCTGTAATATATGCAAGATATTACATGGGGGAGTGTCTGTAATATGCAAGATATTACACGGGGGAGTATCTGTAATATATGCAAAATACTACACAGGGGAGTGTCTATAATATATGCAAGATATTACACGGGGGAGTGTCTGTATTACACGTATGATATTACACGGGGGAGTGTTTGTAATATATGCAACATATTACACATTGGAGTGTCTGTAATATATGCAAGATATTACACGGGGGAGTGTCTGTAATATATGTGTGATATTACACGGGGGAGTGTCTGTAATATATGCAAGATATTACACGGGGGGAGTGTCTGTAATCTATGCAAGATATTACACGGGGGAGTGTCTGTAATCTATGCAAGATATTACACGGGGGAGTGTCTGTAATATATGCAAGATATTACACGGGGGAGTGTCTGTAATATATGCAAGATATTACACGGGGGAGTGTCTGTAATATATGCAAGATATTACAGGGGGGAGTGTCTGTAATATATGCAAGATATTACACGGGGGAGTGTCTGTAATATATGCAGGATATTACACGGGGAAGTGTCTGTAATATATGCAAGATATTACACGGGGGAGTGTCTGTAATATATGAGAGACATTACACGGGGGAGTGTCTGTAATATATGCAAGATATTACACGGGGGAGTGTCTGTAACATATGCAAGATATTACACAGGGGAGTGTCTGTAATATATGCAAGATATTACACGGGGGAGTGTCTGTAATATATGAGAGATATTACACGGGGGAGTGTCTGTAATATATGCAAGATATTACACGGGGGAGTGTCTGTAATATATGCAAGATATTACAGGGGGGTGTCTGTAATATATGCAAGATATTACAGGGGGGAGTGTCTGTAACATATGCAAGATATTACATAGGGGAGTGTCTGTAACATATGCAAGATATTACACGGGGGAGTATCTGTAATATATGCAAGATATTACACGGGGGAGTGTCTGTAATATATGCAAGATATTACATGGGGGAGTGTCTGTAATATATGCAAGACATTACAGGGGGGAGTGTCTGTAATATATGCAAGATATTACAGGGGGGAGTGTCTGTAATATATGCAAGATATTACACGGGGGAGGGTCTGTAATATATATGTGATATTACACGGGGGAGTGTCTGTAATATATGCAAGATATTACACGGGGGAGGGTCTGTAATATATGTGTGATATTACACGGGGAGTGTCTGTAATATATGCAAGATATTACACGGGGGAGTATCTGTAATATATGCAAGATATTACATGGGGGAGTGTCTGTAATATATGCAAGATATTACACGGGGGAGTGTCTGTAATATATGCAAGATATTACACGGGGGAGTGTCTGTAATATATGCAAGATATTACATGGGGGAGTGTCTGTAATATGCAAGATATTACATGGGGGAGTATCTGTAATATATGCAAAATACTACACAGGGGAGTGTCTGTAATATATGCAAGATATTACACGGGGGAGTGTCTGTATTACACGTATGATATTACACGGGGGAGTGTTTGTAATATATGCAAGATATTACACATTGGAGTGTCTGTAATATATGCAAGATATTACACGGGGGAGTGTCTGTAATATATGTGTGACATTACACGGGGGGAGTGTCTGTAATATATGCAAGATATTACACGGGGGAGTGTCTGTAATATATGCAAGATGTTACACGGGGGAGTGTCTGTAATATATGCAAGATATTACACGGGGGAGTGTCTGTAATATATGCAAGATATTACACGGGGGAGTGTCTGTAATATATGCAAGATATTACAGGGGGGAGTGTCTGTAATATATGCAAGATATTACACGGGGGAGTGTCTGTAATATATGCAGGATATTACACGGGGAAGTGTCTGTAATATATGCAAGATATTACACGGGGGAGTGTCTGTAATATATGAGAGATATTACACGGGGGAGTGTCTGTAATATATGCAAGATATTACACGGGGGAGTGTCCGTAACATATGCAAGATATTACACGGGGGAGTGTCTGTAATATATGCAAGATATTACACGGGGGAGTGTCTGTAATATATGAGAGATATTACACGGGGGAGTGTCTGTAATATATGCAAGATATTACACGGGGGAGTGTCTGTAATATATGCAAGATATTACAGGGGGGTGTCTGTAATAGATGCAAGATATTACAGGGGGGAGTGTCTGTAACATATGCAAGATATTACATAGGGGAGTGTCTGTAACATATGCAAGATATTACACGGGGGAGTGTCTGTAATATATGCAAGATATTACACGGGGAAGTGTCTGTAATATATGCAAGATATTTCACGGGGGAGTGTCTGTAATATATGCAAGATATTACACGGGGGAGTGTCTGTAATATATGCAAGATATTACAGGGGGGAGTGTCTGTAATATATGCAAGATATTACAGGGGGGAGTGTCTGTAATATATGCAAGTTATTACAGGCGGGAGTGTCTGTAATATATGCAAGATATTACACAGGGGAGTGACTGTAATATATGCAAGATATTACACGGGGGAGTGTCTGTAATATATGCAAGATATTACACGGGGGAGTGTCTGTAATATATGCAAGATATTACACGGGGGAGTGTCTGTAATATATGCAAGATATTACACAGGGGAGTGTCTGTAACATATGCAAGATATTACACGGGGGAGTGTCTGTATTATATGGAAGATATTACACGGGGGAGTGTCTGTAATATATGCAAGATATTACACGGGGGAGTGTCTGTAATATATGTGTGATATTACACGGGGGAGTGTCTGTAATATATGCAAGATATTACACGGGGGAGTGTCTGTAATATATGCAAGATATTACACGGGGAAGTGTCTGTAATATATGTGTGATATTACACGGGGGAGGGTCTGTAATATATGCAAGATATTACACGGGGGAGTGTCTGTAATATATGCAAGATATTACACGGGGGAGTGTCTGTAATATATGCAAGATATTACACGGGGGTGTGTCTGTAATATATGCAAGATATTACACAGGGGAGTGTCTGTAACATATGCAAGATATTACACGGGGGAGTGTCTGTAATATATGCAAGATATTACACGGGGGAGTGTCTGTAATATATGCAAGATATTACACGGGGGAGTGTCTGTATTATATGTGTGATATTACACGGGGGAGTGTCTGTAATATATGCAAGATATTACACGGGGGAGTGTCTGTAATATATGCAAGATATTACACGGGGAAGTGTCTGTAATATATGTGTGATATTACACGGGGGAGTGTCTGTAATATATTCAAGATATTACACGGGGGGTGTCTGTAATATATGCAATATATTACACGGGGAAGTGTCTGTAATATATGCAAGATATTACACGCGGGAGTGTCTGTAATATATGCAAGATATTACACGGGGAGGGTCTGTAGTATATGCAAGATATTACAGGGGGGAGTGTCTGTAATATATGCAAGATATTACACAGGGGAGTGACTGTAATATATGCAAGATATTACACGGGGGAGTGTCTGTAATATATGCAAGATATTACACGGGGGAGTGTCTGTAATATATGCAAGATATTACACGGGGGAGTGTCTGTAATATATGCAAGATATTACACAGGGGAGTGTCTGTAACATATGCAAGATATTACACGGGGGAGTGTCTGTATTATATGGAAGATATTACACGGGGGAGTGTCTGTAATATATGCAAGATATTACACGGGGGAGTGTCTGTAATATATGTGTGATATTACACGGGGGAGTGTCTGTAATATATGCAAGATATTACACGGGGGAGTGTCTGTAATATATGCAAGATATTACACGGGGAAGTGTCTGTAATATATGTGTGATATTACACGGGGGAGGGTCTGTAATATATGCAAGATATTACACGGGGGAGTGTCTGTAATATATGCAAGATATTACACGGGGGAGTGTCTGTAATATATGCAAGATATTACACGGGGGTGTGTCTGTAATATATGCAAGATATTACACAGGGGAGTGTCTGTAACATATGCAAGATATTACACGGGGGAGTGTCTGTAATATATGCAAGATATTACACGGGGGAGTGTCTGTAATATATGCAAGATATTACACGGGGGAGTGTCTGTATTATATGTGTGATATTACACGGGGGAGTGTCTGTAATATATGCAAGATATTACACGGGGGAGTGT
Organism: Anomaloglossus baeobatrachus; assembly: GCF_048569485.1. Taxonomy (NCBI): domain Eukaryota; kingdom Metazoa; phylum Chordata; class Amphibia; order Anura; family Aromobatidae; genus Anomaloglossus; species Anomaloglossus baeobatrachus. Next base: position 3,455,813 of record NC_134353.1, on the reverse strand, counting down.
CTGTAATATATGCAAGATATTACACGGGGAAGTGTCTGTAATATATGTGTGATATTACACGGGGGAGTGTCTGTAATATATTCAAGATATTACACGGGGGGTGTCTGTAATATATGCAATATATTACACGGGGAAGTGTCTGTAATATATGCAAGATATTACACGCGGGAGTGTCTGTAATATATGCAAGATATTACACGGGGAGGGTCTGTAGTATATGCAAGATATTACAGGGGGGAGTGTCTGTAATATATGAAAGATATTACAGGGGGAGTGTCTGTAATATATGCAAGATATTACACGGGGGAGTGTCTGTAATATGTGCAAGATATTACACGGGGGAGTGTCTGTAATATATGCAAGATATTACACGGGGGAGTGTCTGTAATATATGCAAGATATTACACGGGGGAGTGTCTGTAATATATGCAAGATATTACACGGGGGAGTGTCTGTAATATATGCAAGATATTACACGGGGGAGTGTCTGTAATATATGCAAGATATTACACATTGGAGTGTCTGTAATATATGCAAGATATTACACGGGGGAGTGTCTGTAATATATGTATGATATTACACGGGTGGAGTGTCTGTAATATATGCAATATATTACACGGGGAAGTGTCTGTAATATATGCAAGATATTACACGCGGGAGTGTCTGTAATATATGCAAGATATTACACGGGGAGGGTCTGTAGTATATGCAAGATATTACAGGGGGGAGTGTCTGTAATATATGAAAGATATTACAGGGGGAGTGTCTGTAATATATGCAAGATATTACACGGGGGAGTGTCTGTAATATGTGCAAGATATTACACTGGGGAGTGTCTGTAATATATGCAAGATACTACACGGGGGAGTGTCTGTAATATATGCAAGATATTACACGGGGGAGTGTCTGTAATAAATGCAAGATATTACACGGGGGAGTGTCTGTAATATATGCAAGATATTACACGGGGGAGTGTCTGTAATATATGCAAGATATTACACATTGGAGTGTCTGTAATATATGCAAGATATTACACGGGGGAGTGTCTGTAATATATGTGTGATATTACACGGGGGGAGTGTCTGTAATATATGCAAGATATTACACGGGGGAGTGTCTGTAATATATGCAAGATATTACACGGGGGAGTGTCTGTAATATATGCAAGATATTACACGGGGGAGTGTCTGTAATATATGCAAGATATTACACGGGGGAGTGTCTGTAATATATGCAAGATATTACACGGGGGAGTGTCTGTAATATATGCAAGATATTACAGGGGGGAGTGTCTGTAATATATGCAAGATATTACACGGGGGAGTGTCTGTAATATATGCAGGATATTACACGGGGAAGTGTCTGTAATATATGCAAGATATTACACGGGGGAGTGTCTGTAATATATGAGAGATATTACACGGTGGAGTGTCTGTAATATATGCAAGATATTACACGGGGGAGTGTCTGTAATATATGCAAGATATTACAGAGGGGTGTCTGTAATATATGCAAGATATTACATGGGGGAGTGTCTGTAATATATGCAAGATATTACACGGGGGAGTGTCTTTAATATATGAGAGATATTACACGGGGGAGTGTCTGTAATATATGCAAGATATTACACGGGGGAGTGTCTGTAATATATGCAAGATATTACAGGGGGGTGTCTGTAATATATGCAAGATATTACAGGGGGGAGTGTCTGTAACATATGCAAGATATTACATAGGGGAGTGTCTTTAACATATGCAAGATATTACACGGGGGAGTGTCTGTAATATATGCAAGATATTACATGGGGAAGTTTCTGTAATATATGCAAGATATTTCACGGGGGAGTGTCTGTAATATATGCAAGATATTACACGGGGGAGTGTCTGTAATATATGCAAGATATTACAGGGGGGAGTGTCTGTAATATATGCTAGATATTACAGGGGGGAGTGTCTGTAATATATGCAAGTTATTACAGGCGGGAGTGTCTGTAATATATGCAAGATATTACACGGGGGAGTGTCTGTAATATATGCAAGATATTACACGGGGGAGTGTCTGTAATATATGCAAGATATTACACGGGGGAGTGTCTGTAATATATGCAAGATATTACACGGGGGTGTGTCTGTAATATATGCAAGATATTACACAGGGGAGTGTCTGTAACATATGCAAGATATTACACGGGGGAGTGTCTGTATTATATGCAAGTTATTACACGGGGGAGTGTCTGTAATATATGTGTGATATTACACGGGGGAGTGTCTGTAATATATGCAAGATATTACACAGGGGAGTGTCTGTAACATATGCAAGATATTACACGGGGGAGTGTCTGTATTATATGGAAGATATTACACGGGGGAATGTCTGTAATATATGCAAGATATTACACGGGGGAGTGTCTGTAATATATGTGTGATATTACACGGGGGAGTGTCTGTAATATATGCAATATATTTCACGGGGGAGTGTCTGTAATATATGCAAGATATTACACGGGGGAGTGTCTGTAATATATGCAAGATATTACATGGGGGAGTGTCTGTAATATATGCAAGACATTACAGAGGGGAGTGTCTGTAATATATGCAAGATATTACATGGGGGAGTGTCTGTAATATATGCAAGACATTACAGGGGGGAGTGTCTGTAATATATGCAAGATATTACAGGGGGGAGTGTCTGTAATATATGCAAGACATTACACGGGGGAGGGTCTGTAATATATATGTGATATTACACGGGGGAGTGTCTGTAATATATGCAAGATATTACACATGGGAGGGTCTGTAATATATGTGTGATATTACACGGGGGAGTGTCTGTAATATATGCAAGATATTACACGGGGGAGTATCTGTAATATATGCAAGATATTACACGGGGGAGTGTCTGTAATATATGCAAGATATTACACGGGGGAGTGTCTGTAATATATGCAAGATATTACACGGGGGAGTGTCTGTAATATATGCAAGATATTACATGGGGGAGTGTCTGTAATATATGCAAGATATTACATGGGGGAGTGTCTGTAATATGCAAGATATTACATGGGGGAGTATCTGTAATATATGCAAAATACTACACAGGGGAGTGTCTGTAATATATGCAAGATATTACACGTATGATATTACATGGGGGAGTGTTTGTAATATATGCAACATATTACACATTGGAGTGTCTGTAATATATGCAAGATATTACACAGGGGAGTGTCTGTAATATATGTGTGATATTACACGGGGGAGTGTCTGTAATATATGCAAGATATTACACGGGGGAGTGTCTGTAATCTATGCAAGATATTGCACGGGGGAGTGTCTGTAATATATGCAAGATATTACACGGGGGAGTGTCTGTAATATATGCAAGATATTACACGGGGGAGTGTCTGTAATATATGCAAGATATTACACGGGGGAGTGTCTGTAATATATGCAAGATATTACACGGGGGAGTGTCTGTAATATATGCAAGATATTACACGGGGGAGTGTCTGTAATATATGCAGGATATTACACGGGGAAGTGTCTGTAATATATGCAAGATATTACACGGGGGAGTGTCTGTAATATATGCAAGATATTACACGGGGGAGTGTCTGTAACATATGCAAGATATTACACAGGGGAGTGTCTGTAATATATGCAAGATATTACACGGGGGAGTGTCTGTAATATATGAGAGATATTACACGGGGGAGTGTCTGTAATATATGCAAGATATTACACGGGGGAGTGTCTGTAATATATGCAAGATATTACAGGGGGGTGTCTGTAATATATGCAAGATATTACAGGGGGGAGTGTCTGTAACATATGCAAGATATTACATAGGGGAGTGTCTGTAACATATGCAAGATATTACACGGGGGAGTGTCTGTAATATATGCAAGATATTACACGGGGGAGTGTCTGTAATATATGCAAGATATTACAGGGGGGAGTGTCTGTAATATATGCAAGATATTACACGGGGGAGTGTCTGTAATATATGCAGGATATTACACGGGGAAGTGTCTGTAATATATGCAAGATATTACACGGGGGAGTGTCTGTAATATATGCAAGATATTACACGGGGGAGTGTCTGTAATATATGCAAGATATTACAGGGGGGAGTGTCTGTAATATATGCAAGATATTACACGGGGGAGTGTCTGTAATATATGCAGGATATTACACGGGGAAGTGTCTGTAATATATGCAAGATATTACACGGGGGAGTGTCTGTAATATATGAGAGATATTACACGGGGGAGTGTCTGTAATATATGCAAGATATTACACGGGGGAGTGTCTGTAACATATGCAAGATATTACACGGGGGAGTGTCTGTAATATATGCAAGATATTACACGGGGGAGTGTCTGTAATATATGAGAGATATTACACGGGGGAGTGTCTGTAATATATGCAAGATATTACACGGGGGAGTGTCTGTAATATATGCAAGATATTACAGGGGGGAGTGTCTGTAACATATGCAAGATATTACATAGGGGAGTGTCTGTAACATATGCAAGATATTACACGGGGGAGTGTCTGTAATATATGCAAGATATTTCACGGGGGAGTGTCTGTAATATATGCAAGATATTACACGGGGGAGTGTCTGTAATATATGCAAGATATTACAGGGGGGAGTGTCTGTAATATATGCAAGATATTACAGGGGGGAGTGTCTGTAATATATGCAAGTTATTACAGGCGGGAGTGTCTGTAATATATGCAAGATATTACACGGGGGAGTGTCTGTAATATATGCAAGATATTACACGGGGGAGTGTCTGTAATATATGCAAGATATTACACGGGGGAGTGTCTGTAATATATGCAAGATATTACACGGGGGTGTGTCTGTAATATATGCAAGATATTACACAGGGGAGTGTCTGTAACATATGCAAGATATTACACGGGGGAGTGTCTGTATTATATGGAAGATATTACACGGGGGAGTGTCTGTAATATATGCAAGATATTACACGGGGGAGTGTCTGTAATATATGTGTGATATTACACGGGGGAGTGTCTGTAATATATGCAATATATTTCACGGGGGAGTGTCTGTAATATATGCAAGATATTACACGGGGGAGTGTCTGTAATATATGCAAGATATTACATGGGGGAGTGTCTGTAATATATGCAAGACATTACAGGGGGGAGTGTCTGTAATATATGCAAGATATTACATGGGGGAGTGTCTGTAATATATGCAAGACATTACAGGGGGGAGTGTCTGTAATATATGCAAGATATTACAGGGGGGAGTGTCTGTAATATATGCAAGACATTACACGGGGGAGGGTCTGTAATATATATGTGATATTACACGGGGGAGTGTCTGTAATATATGCAAGATATTACACATGGGAGGGTCTGTAATATATGTGTGATATTACACGGGGGAGTGTCTGTAATATATGCAAGATATTACACGGGGGAGTATCTGTAATATATGCAAGATATTACATGGGGGAGTGTCTGTAATATATGCAAGATATTACACGGGGGAGTGTCTGTAATATATGCAAGATATTACACGGGGGAGTGTCTGTAATATATGCAAGATATTACACGGGGGAGTGTCTGTAATATATGCAAGATATTACATGGGGGAGTGTCTGTAATATGCAAGATATTACATGGGGGAGTATCTGTAATATATGCAAAATACTACACAGGGGAGTGTCTGTAATATATGCAAGATATTACACGGGGGAGTGTCTGTATTACACGTATGATATTACACGGGGGAGTGTTTGTAATATATGCAACATATTACACATTGGAGTGTCTGTAATATATGCAAGATATTACACGGGGGAGTGTCTGTAATATATGTGTGATATTACACGGGGGAGTGTCTGTAATATATGCAAGATATTACACGGGGGAGTGTCTGTAATCTATGCAAAATATTACACGGGGGAGTGTCTGTAATATATGCAAGATATTACACGGGGGAGTGTCTGTAATATATGCAAGATATTACAGGGGGGAGTGTCTGTAATATATGCAAGATATTACACGGGGAAGTGTCTGTAATATATGCAAGATATTACACGGGGGAGTGTCTGTAATATATGAGAGACATTACACGGGGGAGTGTCTGTAATATATGCAAGATATTACACGGGGGAGTGTCTGTAACATATGCAAGATATTACACAGGGGAGTGTCTGTAATATATGCAAGATATTACACGGGGGAGTGTCTGTAATATATGAGAGATATTACACGGGGGAGTGTCTGTAATATATGCAAGATATTACACGGGGGAGTGTCTGTAATATATGCAAGATATTACAGGGGGGTGTCTGTAATATATGCAAGATATTACAGGGGGGAGTGTCTGTAACATATGCAAGATATTACATAGGGGAGTGTCTGTAACATATGCAAGATATTACACGGGGGAGTATCTGTAATATATGCAAGATATTACACGGGGGAGTGTCTGTAATATATGCAAGATATTACATGGGGGAGTGTCTGTAATATATGCAAGACATTACAGGGGGGAGTGTCTGTAATATATGCAAGATTTACAGGGGGGAGTGTCTGTAATATATGCAAGATATTACACGGGGGAGGGTCTGTAATATATATGTGATATTACACGGGGGAGTGTCTGTAATATATGCAAGATATTACACGGGGGAGGGTCTGTAATATATGTGTGATATTACACGGGGGAGTGTCTGTAATATATGCAAGATATTACACGGGGGAGTATCTGTAATATATGCAAGATATTACATGGGGGAGTGTCTGTAATATATGCAAGATATTACACGGGGGAGTGTCTGTAATATATGCAAGATATTACACGGGGGAGTGTCTGTAATATATGCAAGATATTACATGGGGGAGTGTCTGTAATATATCCAAGATATTACATGGGGGAGTGTCTGTAATATGCAAGATATTACATGGGGGAGTATCTGTAATATATGCAAAATACTACACAGGGGAGTGTCTGTAATATATGCAAGATATTACACGGGGGAGTATCTGTATTACACGTATGATATTACACGGGGGAGTGTTTGTAATATATGCAAGATATTACACATTGGAGTGTCTGTAATATATGCAAGATATTACACGGGGGAGTGTCTGTAATATATGTGTGACATTACACGGGGGGAGTGTCTGTAATATATGCAAGATATTACACGGGGGAGTGTCTGTAATATATGCAAGATATTACACGGGGGAGTGTCTGTAATATATGCAAGATATTACACGGGGGAGTGTCTGTAATATATGTAAGATATTACAGGGGGGAGTGTCTGTAATATATGCAAGATATTACACGGGGGAGTGTCTGTAATATATGCAGGATATTACACGGGGAAGTGTCTGTAATATATGCAAGATATTACAGGGGGGAGTGTCTGTAACATATGCAAGATATTACATAGGGGAGTGTCTGTAACATATGCAAGATATTACACGGGGGAGTGTCTGTAATATATGCAAGATATTACACGGGGAAGTTTCTGTAATATATGCAAGATATTTCACGGGGGAGTGTCTGTAATATATGCAAGATATTACACGGGGGAGTGTCTGTAATATATGCAAGATATTACAGGGGGGAGTGTCTGTAATATATGCAAGTTATTACAGGCGGGAGTGTCTGTAATATATGCAAGATATTACACGGGGGAGTGTCTGTAATATATGCAAGATATTACACGGGGGAGTGTCTGTAATATATGCAAGATATTACACGGGGGAGTGTCTGTAATATATGCAAGATATTACACGGGGGTGTGTCTGTAATATATGCAAGATATTACACAGGGGAGTGTCTGTAACATATGCAAGATATTACACGGGGGAGTGTCTGTATTATATGGAAGATATTACACGGGGGAGTGTCTGTAATATATGCAAGATATTACACGGGGGAGTGTCTGTAATATATGTGTGATATTACACGGGGGAGTGTCTGTAATATATGCAATATATTTCACGGGGGAGTGTCTGTAATATATGCAAGATATTACACGGGGGAGTGTCTGTAATATATGCAAGATATTACATGGGGGAGTGTCTGTAATATATGCAAGACATTACAGGGGGGAGTGTCTGTAATATATGCAAGATATTACATGGGGGAGTGTCTGTAATATATGCAAGACATTACAGGGGGGAGTGTCTGTAATATATGCAAGATATTACAGGGGGGAGTGTCTGTAATATATGCAAGACATTACACGGGGGAGGGTCTGTAATATATATGTGATATTACACGGGGGAGTGTCTGTAATATATGCAAGATATTACACATGGGAGGGTCTGTAATATATGTGTGATATTACACGGGGGAGTGTCTGTAATATATGCAAGATATTACACGGGGGAGTATCTGTAATATATGCAAGATATTACATGGGGGAGTGTCTGTAATATATGCAAGATATTACACGGGGGAGTGTCTGTAATATATGCAAGATATTACACGGGGGAGTGTCTGTAATATATGCAAGATATTACATGGGGGAGTGTCTGTAATATATGCAAGATATTACATGGGGGAGTGTCTGTAATATGCAAGATATTACATGGGGGAGTATCTGTAATATATGCAAAATACTACACAGGGGAGTGTCTGTAATATATGCAAGATATTACACGGGGGAGTGTCTGTATTACACATATGATATTACACGGGGGAGTGTTTGTAATATATGCAACATATTACACATTGGAGTGTCTGTAATATATGCAAGATATTACACGGGGGAGTGTCTGTAATATATGTGTGATATTACACGGGGGAGTGTCTGTAATCTATGCAAGATATTACACGGGGGAGTGTCTGTAATCTATGCAAGATATTACACGGGGGAGTGTCTGTAATATATGCAAGATATTACACGGGTAAGTGTCTGTAATATATGCAAGATATTACACGGGGGAGTGTCTGTAATATATGCAAGATATTACAGGGGGGAGTGTCTGTAATATATGCAAGATATTACACGGGGGAGTGTCTGTAATATATGCAGGATATTACACGGGGAAGTGTCTGTAATATATGCAAGATATTACACGGGGGAGTGTCTGTAATATATGAGAGACATTACACGGGGGAGTGTCTGTAATATATGCAAGATATTACACGGGGGAGTGTCTGTAACATATGCAAGATATTACACAGGGGAGTGTCTGTAATATATGCAAGATATTACACGGGGGAGTGTCTGTAATATATGAGAGATATTACACGGGGGAGTGTCTGTAATATATGCAAGATATTACACGGGGGAGTGTCTGTAATATATGCAAGATATTACAGGGGGGTGTCTGTAATATATGCAAGATATTACAGGGGGGAGTGTCTGTAACATATGCAAGATATTACATAGGGGAGTGTCTGTAACATATGCAAGATATTACACGGGGGAGTATCTGTAATATATGCAAGATATTACACGGGGGAGTGTCTGTAATATATGCAAGATATTACATGGGGGAGTGTCTGTAATATATGCAAGACATTACAGGGGGGAGTGTCTGTAATATATGCAAGATATTACACGGGGGAGGGTCTGTAATATATATGTGATATTACACGGGGGAGTGTCTGTAATATATGCAAGATATTACACGGGGGAGGGTCTGTAATATATGTGTGATATTACACGGGGAAGTGTCTGTAATATATGCAAGATATTACACGGGGGAGTATCTGTAATATATGCAAGATATTACACGGGGGAGTGTCTGTAATATATGCAAGATATTACACGGGGGAGTGTCTGTAATATATGCAAGATATTACACGGGGGAGTGTCTGTAATATATGCAAGATATTACATGGGGGAGTGTCTGTAATATATCCAAGATATTACATGGGGGAGTGTCTGTAATATGCAAGATATTACATGGGGGAGTATCTGTAATATATGCAAAATACTACACAGGGGAGTGTCTGTAATATATGCAAGATATTACACGGGGGAGTATCTGTATTACACGTATGATATTACACGGGGGAGTGTTTGTAATATATGCAAGATATTACACATTGGAGTGTCTGTAATATATGCAAGATATTACACGGGGGAGTGTCTGTAATATATGTGTGACATTACACGGGGGGAGTGTCTGTAATATATGCAAGATATTACACGGGGGAGTGTCTGTAATATATGCAAGATATTACACGGGGGAGTGTCTGTAATATATGCAAGATATTACACGGGGGAGTGTCTGTAATATATGCAAGATATTACAGGGGGGTGTCTGTAATATATGCAAGATATTACAGGGGGGAGTGTCTGTAACATATGCAAGATATTACATAGGGGAGTGTCTGTAACATATGCAAGATATTACACGGGGGAGTATCTGTAATATATGCAAGATATTACACGGGGGAGTGTCTGTAATATATGCAAGATATTACATGGGGGAGTGTCTGTAATATATGCAAGACATTACAGGGGGGAGTGTCTGTAATATATGCAAGATATTACAGGGGGGAGTGTCTGTAATATATGCAAGATATTACACGGGGGAGGGTCTGTAATATATATGTGATATTACACGGGGGAGTGTCTGTAATATATGCAAGATATTACACGGGGGAGGGTCTGTAATATATGTGTGATATTACACGGGGGAGTGTCTGTAATATATGCAAGATATTACACGGGGGAGTATCTGTAATATATGCAAGATATTACACGGGGGAGTGTCTGTAATATATGCAAGATATTACACGGGGGAGTGTCTGTAATATATGCAAGATATTACACGGGGGAGTGTCTGTAATATATGCAAGATATTACATGGGGGAGTGTCTGTAATATATCCAAGATATTACATGGGGGAGTGTCTGTAATATGCAAGATATTACATGGGGGAGTATCTGTAATATATGCAAAATACTACACAGGGGAGTGTCTGTAATATATGCAAGATATTACACGGGGGAGTATCTGTATTACACGTATGATATTACACGGGGGAGTGTTTGTAATATATGCAAGATATTACACATTGGAGTGTCTGTAATATATGCAAGATATTACACGGGGGAGTGTCTGTAATATATGTGTGACATTACACGGGGGGAGTGTCTGTAATATATGCAAGATATTACACGGGGGAGTGTCTGTAATATATGCAAGATATTACACGGGGGAGTGTCTGTAATATATGCAGGATATTACACGGGGAAGTGTCTGTAATATATGCAAGATATTACACGGGGGAGTGTCTGTAATATATGAGAGATATTACACGGGGGAGTGTCTGTAATATATGCAAGATATTACACGGGGGAGTGTCTGTAACATATGCAAGATATTACACGGGGGAGTGTCTGTAATATATGCAAGATATTACACGGGGGAGTGTCTGTAATATATGAGAGATATTACACGGGGGAGTGTCTGTAATATATGCAAGATATTACAGGGGGGTGTCTGTAATAGATGCAAGATATTACAGGGGGGAGTGTCTGTAACATATGCAAGATATTACATAGGGGAGTGTCTGTAACATATGCAAGATATTACACGGGGGAGTGTCTGTAATATATGCAAGATATTACACGGGGAAGTGTCTGTAATATATGCAAGATATTTCACGGGGGAGTGTCTGTAATATATGCAAGATATTACACGGGGGAGTGTCTGTAATATATGCAAGATATTACAGGGGGGAGTGTCTGTAATATATGCAAGTTATTACAGGCGGGAGTGTCTGTAATATATGCAAGATATTACACGGGGGAGTGTCTGTAATATATGCAAGATATTACACGGGGGAGTGTCTGTAATATATGCAAGATATTTCACGGGGGAGTGTCTGTAATATATGCAAGATATTACACGGGGGTTTGTCTGTAATATATGCAAGATATTACACAGGGGAGTGTCTGTAACATATGCAAGATATTACACGGGGGAGTGTCTGTATTATATGGAAGATATTACACGGGGGAGTGTCTGTAATATATGCAAGATATTACACGGGGGAGTGTCTGTAATATATGTGTGATATTACACGGGGGAGTGTCTGTAATATATGCAAGATATTACACGGGGGAGTGTCTGTAATATATGCAAGATATTACACGGGGAAGTGTCTGTAATAAATGTGTGATATTACACGGGGGAGGGTCTGTAATATATGCAAGATATTACACGGGGGAGTGTCTGTAATATATGCAAGATATTACACGGGGGAGTGTCTGTAATATATGCAAGATATTACACGGGGGTGTGTCTGTAATATATGCAAGATATTACACAGGGGAGTGTCTGTAACATATGCAAGATATTACACGGGGGAGTGTCTGTAATATATGCAAGATATTACACGGGGGAGTGTCTGTAATATATGCAAGATATTACACGGGGGAGTGTCTGTAATATATGTGTGATATTACACGGGGGAGTGTCTGTAATATATGCAAGATATTACACGGGGGAGTGTCTGTAATATATGCAAGATATTACACGGGGAAGTGTCTGTAATATATGTGTGATATTACACGGGGGAGTGTCTGTAATATATTCAAGATATTACACGGGGGGTGTCTGTAATATATGCAATATATTACACGGGGAAGTGTCTGTAATATATGCAAGATATTACACGCGGGAGTGTCTGTAATATATGCAAGATATTACACGGGGAGGGTCTGTAGTATATGCAAGATATTACAGGAGGGAGTGTCTGTAATATATGAAAGATATTACAGGGTGAGTGTCTGTAATATATGCAAGATATTACACGGGGGAGTGTCTGTAATATGTGCAAGATATTACACGGGGGAGTGTCTGTAATATATGCAAGATATTACACGGGGGAGTGTCTGTAATATATGCAAGATATTACACGGGGGAGTGTCTGTAATATATGCAAGATATTACATGGGGGAGTGTCTGTAATATATGCAAGATATTACACGGGGGAGTGTCTGTAATATATGCAAGATATTACACATTGGAGTGTCTGTAATATATGCAGGATATTACACGGGGGAGTGTCTGTAATATATGTATGATATTACACGGGTGGAGTGTCTTTAATATATGCAATATATTACACGGGGAAGTGTCTGTAATATATGCAAGATATTACACGCGGGAGTGTCTGTAATATATGCAAGATATTACACGGGGAGGGTTTGTAGTATATGCAAGATATTACAGGGGGGAGTGTCTGTAATATATGAAAGATATTACAGGGGGAGTGTCTGTAATATATGCAAGATATTACACGGGGGAGTGTCTGTAATATGGGCAAGATATTACACTGGGGAGTGTCTGTAATATATGCAAGATATTACACGGGGGAGTGTCTGTAATATATGCAAGATATTACACGGGGGAGTGTCTGTAATATATGCAAGATATTACACGGGGGAGTGTCTGTAATATATGCAAGATATTACACGGGGGAGTGTCTGTAATATATGCAAGATATTACACATTGGAGTGTCTGTAATATATGCAAGATATTACACGGGGGAGTGTCTGTAATATATGTGTGATATTACACGGGGGGAGTGTCTGTAATATATGCAAGATATTACACGGGGGAGTGTCTGTAATATATGCAATATATTACACGGGGGAGTGTCTGTAATATATGCAAGATATTACACGGGGGAGTGTCTGTAATATATGCAAGATATTACAGGGGGGAGTGTCTGTAATATATGCAAGATATTACACGGGGGAGTGTCTGTAATATATGCAGGATATTACACGGGGAAGTGTCTGTAATATATGCAAGATATTACACGGGGGAGTGTCTGTAATATATGAGAGATATTACACGGTGGAGTGTCTGTAATATATGCAAGATATTACACGGGGGAGTGTCTGTAATCTATGCAAGATATTACAGAGGGGTGTCTGTAATATATGCAAGATATTACACGGGGGAGTGTCTGTAATATATGCAAGATATTACACGGGGGAGTGTCTTTAATATATGAGAGATATTACACGGGGGAGTGTCTGTAATATATGCAAGATATTACACGGGGGAGTGTCTGTAATATATGCAAGATATTACAGGGGGGTGTCTGTAATATATGCAAGATATTACAGGGGGGAGTGTCTGTAACATATGCAAGATATTACATAGGGGAGTGTCTGTAACATATGCAAGATATTACACGGGGGAGTGTCTGTAATATATGCAAGATATTACATGGGGAATTTTCTGTAATATATGCAAGTTATTTCACGGGGGAGTGTCTGTAATATATGCAAGATATTACACGGGGGAGTGTCTGTAATATATGCAAGATATTACAGGGGGGAGTGTCTGTAATATATGCTAGATATTACAGGGGGGAGTGTCTGTAATATATGCAAGATATTACACGGGGGAGTGTCTGTAATATATGCAAGATATTACACGGGGGAGTGTCTGTAATATATGCAAGATATTACACGGGGGAGTGTCTGTAATATATGCAAGATATTACACGGGGGGGTGTCTGTAATATATGCAAGATATTACACAGGGGAGTGTCTGTAACATATGCAAGATATTACACGGGGGAGTGTCTGTATTATATGGAAGATATTACACGGGGGAGTGTCTGTAATATATGCAAGATATTACACGGGGGAGTGTCTGTAATATATGTGTGATATTACACGGGGGAGTGTCTGTAATATATGGAAGATATTTCACGGGGGAGTGTCTGTAATATATGCAAGATATTACACGGGGGAGTGTCTGTAATATATGCAAGATATTACATGGGGGAGTGTCTGTAATATATGCAAGACATTACAGGGGGGAGTGTCTGTAATATATGCAAGATATTACATGGGGGAGTGTCTGTAATATATGCAAGACATTACAGGGGGGAGTGTCTGTAATATATATGTGATATTACACGGGGGAGTGTCTGTAATATATGCAAGATATTACACGGGGGAGGGTCTGTAATATATGTGTGATATTACACGGGGGAGTGTCTGTAATATATGCAAAATATTACACGGGGGAGTATCTGTAATATATGCAAGATATTACATGGGGGAGTGTCTGTAATATATGCAAGATATTACACGGGGGAGTGTCTGTAATATATGCAAGATATTACACGGGGTAGTGTCTGTAATATATGCAAGATATTACATGGGGGAGTGTCTGTAATATATGCAAGATATTACATGGGGGAGTGTCTGTAATATGCAAGATATTACACGGGGGAGTGTCTGTATTACACGTATGATATTACACGGGGGAGTGTTTGTAATATATGCAACATATTACACATTGGAGTGTCTGTAATATATGCAAGATATTACACGGGGGAGTGTCTGTAATATATGTGTGATATTACACGGGGGAGTGTCTGTAATATATGCAAGATATTACACGGGGGAGTGTCTGTAATATATGCAAGATATTACACGGGGGAGTGTCTGTAATATATGCAAGATATTACACGGGGGAGTGTCTGTAATATATGCAAGATATTACACGGGGGAGTGTCTGTAATATATGCAGGATATTACACGGGGAAGTGTCTGTAATATATGCAAGATATTACACGGGGGAGTGTCTGTAATATATGAGAGATATTACACAGGGGAGTGTCTGTAATATATGCAAGATATTACACGGGGGAGTGTCTGTAACATATGCAAGATATTACACAGGGGAGTGTCTGTAATATATGCAAGATATTACACGGGGGAGTGTCTGTAATATATGCAAGATATTACAGGGGGGTGTCTGTAATATATGCAAGATATTACAGGGGGGAGTGTCTGTAACATATGCAAGATATTACATAGGGGAGTGTCTGTAACATATGCAAGATATTACACGGGGGAGTATCTGTAATATATGCAAGATATTACACGGGGGAGTGTCTGTAATATATGCAAGATATTACATGGGGGAGTGTCTGTAATATATGCAAGACATTACAGGGGGGAGTGTCTGTAATATATGCAAGATATTACAGGGGGGAGTGTCTGTAATATATGCAAGATATTACACGGGGGAGGGTCTGTAATATATATGTGATATTACACGGGGGAGTGTCTGTAATATATGCAAGATATTACACGGGGGAGGGTCTGTAATATATGTGTGATATTACACGGGGGAGTGTCTGTAATATATGCAAGATATTACACGGGGGAGTATCTGTAATATATGCAAGATATTACACGGGGGAGTGTCTGTAATATATGCAAGATATTACACGGGGGAGTGTCTGTAATATATGCAAGATATTACACGGGGGAGTGTCTGTAATATATGCAAGATATTACATGGGGGAGTGTCTGTAATATATCCAAGATATTACATGGGGGAGTGTCTGTAATATGCAAGATATTACATGGGGGAGTATCTGTAATATATGCAAAATACTACACAGGGGAGTGTCTGTAATATATGCAAGATATTACACGGGGGAGTATCTGTATTACACGTATGATATTACACGGGGGAGTGTTTGTAATATATGCAAGATATTACACATTGGAGTGTCTGTAATATATGCAAGATATTACACGGGGGAGTGTCTGTAATATATGTGTGACATTACACGGGGGGAGTGTCTGTAATATATGCAAGATATTACACGGGGGAGTGTCTGTAATATATGCAAGATATTACACGGGGGAGTGTCTGTAATATATGCAGGATATTACACGGGGAAGTGTCTGTAATATATGCAAGATATTACACGGGGGAGTGTCTGTAATATATGAGAGATATTACACGGGGGAGTGTCTGTAATATATGCAAGATATTACACGGGGGAGTGTCTGTAACATATGCAAGATATTACACGGGGGAGTGTCTGTAATATATGCAAGATATTACACGGGGGAGTGTCTGTAATATATGAGAGATATTACACGGGGGAGTGTCTGTAATATATGCAAGATATTACAGGGGGGTGTCTGTAATAGATGCAAGATATTACAGGGGGGAGTGTCTGTAACATATGCAAGATATTACATAGGGGAGTGTCTGTAACATATGCAAGATATTACACGGGGGAGTGTCTGTAATATATGCAAGATATTACACGGGGAAGTGTCTGTAATATATGCAAGATATTTCACGGGGGAGTGTCTGTAATATATGCAAGATATTACACGGGGGAGTGTCTGTAATATATGCAAGATATTACAGGGGGGAGTGTCTGTAATATATGCAAGATATTACAGGGGGGAGTGTCTGTAATATATGCAAGTTATTACAGGCGGGAGTGTCTGTAATATATGCAAGATATTACACGGGGGAGTGTCTGTAATATATGCAAGATATTACACGGGGGAGTGTCTGTAATATATGCAAGATATTTCACGGGGGAGTGTCTGTAATATATGCAAGATATTACACGGGGGTTTGTCTGTAATATATGCAAGATATTACACAGGGGAGTGTCTGTAACATATGCAAGATATTACACGGGGGAGTGTCTGTATTATATGGAAGATATTACACGGGGGAGTGTCTGTAATATATGCAAGATATTACACGGGGGAGTGTCTGTAATATATGTGTGATATTACACGGGGGAGTGTCTGTAATATATGCAAGATATTACACGGGGAAGTGTCTGTAATAAATGTGTGATATTACACGGGGGAGGGTCTGTAATATATGCAAGATATTACACGGGGGAGTGTCTGTAATATATGCAAGATATTACACGGGGGAGTGTCTGTAATATATGCAAGATATTACACGGGGGTGTGTCTGTAATATATGCAAGATATTACACAGGGGAGTGTCTGTAACATATGCAAGATATTACACGGGGGAGTGTCTGTAATATATGCAAGATATTACACGGGGGAGTGTCTGTAATATATGCAAGATATTACACGGGGGAGTGTCTGTAATATATGTGTGATATTACACGGGGGAGTGTCTGTAATATATGCAAGATATTACACGGGGGAGTGTGTAATATATGCAAGATATTACACGGGGAAGTGTCTGTAATATATGTGTGATATTACACGGGGGAGTGTCTGTAATATATTCAAGATATTACACGGGGGGTGTCTGTAATATATGCAATATATTACACGGGGAAGTGTCTGTAATATATGCAAGATATTACACGCGGGAGTGTCTGTAATATATGCAAGATATTACACGGGGAGGGTCTGTAGTATATGCAAGATATTACAGGAGGGAGTGTCTGTAATATATGAAAGATATTACAGGGTGAGTGTCTGTAATATATGCAAGATATTACACGGGGGAGTGTCTGTAATATGTGCAAGATATTACACGGGGGAGTGTCTGTAATATATGCAAGATATTACACGGGGGAGTGTCTGTAATATATGCAAGATATTACACGGGGGAGTGTCTGTAATATATGCAAGATATTACATGGGGGAGTGTCTGTAATATATGCAAGATATTACACGGGGGAGTGTCTGTAATATATGCAAGATATTACACATTGGAGTGTCTGTAATATATGCAGGATATTACACGGGGGAGTGTCTGTAATATATGTATGATATTACACGGGTGGAGTGTCTGTAATATATGCAATATATTACACGGGGAAGTGTCTGTAATATATGCAAGATATTACACGCGGGAGTGTCTGTAATATATGCAAGATATTACACGGGGAGGGTTTGTAGTATATGCAAGATATTACAGGGGGGAGTGTCTGTAATATATGAAAGATATTACAGGGGGAGTGTCTGTAATATATGCAAGATATTACACGGGGGAGTGTCTGTAATATGGGCAAGATATTACACTGGGGAGTGTCTGTAATATATGCAAGATATTACACGGGGGAGTGTCTGTAATATATGCAAGATATTACACGGGGGAGTGTCTGTAATATATGCAAGATATTACACGGGGGAGTGTCTGTAATATATGCAAGATATTACACGGGGGAGTGTCTGTAATATATGCAAGATATTACACATTGGAGTGTCTGTAATATATGCAAGATATTACACGGGGGAGTGTCTGTAATATATGTGTGATATTACACGGGGGGAGTGTCTGTAATATATGCAAGATATTACACGGGGGAGTGTCTGTAATATATGCAAGATATTACACGGGGGAGTGTCTGTAATATATGCAAGATATTACACGGGGGAGTGTCTGTAATATATGCAAGATATTACAGGGGGGAGTGTCTGTAATATATGCAAGATATTACACGGGGGAGTGTCTGTAATATATGCAGGATATTACACGGGGAAGTGTCTGTAATATATGCAAGATATTACACGGGGGAGTGTCTGTAATATATGAGAGATATTACACGGTGGAGTGTCTGTAATATATGCAAGATATTACACGGGGGAGTGTCTGTAATCTATGCAAGATATTACAGAGGGGTGTCTGTAATATATGCAAGATATTACACGGGGGAGTGTCTGTAATATATGCAAGATATTACACGGGGGAGTGTCTTTAATATATGAGAGATATTACACGGGGGAGTGTCTGTAATATATGCAAGATATTACACGGGGGAGTGTCTGTAATATATGCAAGATATTACAGGGGGGTGTCTGTAATATATGCAAGATATTACAGGGGGGAGTGTCTGTAACATATGCAAGATATTACATAGGGGAGTGTCTGTAACATATGCAAGATATTACACGGGGGAGTGTCTGTAATATATGCAAGATATTACATGGGGAATTTTCTGTAATATATGCAAGTTATTTCACGGGGGAGTGTCTGTAATATATGCAAGATATTACACGGGGGAGTGTCTGTAATATATGCAAGATATTACAGGGGGGAGTGTCTGTAATATATGCTAGATATTACAGGGGGGAGTGTCTGTAATATATGCAAGATATTACACGGGGGAGTGTCTGTAATATATGCAAGATATTACACGGGGGAGTGTCTGTAATATATGCAAGATATTACACGGGGGAGTGTCTGTAATATATGCAAGATATTACACGGGGGGGTGTCTGTAATATATGCAAGATATTACACAGGGGAGTGTCTGTAACATATGCAAGATATTACACGGGGGAGTGTCTGTATTATATGGAAGATATTACACGGGGGAGTGTCTGTAATATATGCAAGATATTACACGGGGGAGTGTCTGTAATATATGTGTGATATTACACGGGGGAGTGTCTGTAATATATGGAAGATATTTCACGGGGGAGTGTCTGTAATATATGCAAGATATTACACGGGGGAGTGTCTGTAATATATGCAAGATATTACATGGGGGAGTGTCTGTAATATATGCAAGACATTACAGGGGGGAGTGTCTGTAATATATGCAAGATATTACATGGGGGAGTGTCTGTAATATATGCAAGACATTACAGGGGGGAGTGTCTGTAATATATATGTGATATTACACGGGGGAGTGTCTGTAATATATGCAAGATATTACACGGGGGAGGGTCTGTAATATATGTGTGATATTACACGGGGGAGTGTCTGTAATATATGCAAAATATTACACGGGGGAGTATCTGTAATATATGCAAGATATTACATGGGGGAGTGTCTGTAATATATGCAAGATATTACACGGGGGAGTGTCTGTAATATATGCAAGATATTACACGGGGCAGTGTCTGTAATATATGCAAGATATTACATGGGGGAGTGTCTGTAATATATGCAAGATATTACATGGGGGAGTGTCTGTAATATGCAAGATATTACACGGGGGAGTGTCTGTATTACACGTATGATATTACACGGGGGAGTGTTTGTAATATATGCAACATATTACACATTGGAGTGTCTGTAATATATGCAAGATATTACACGGGGGAGTGTCTGTAATATATGTGTGATATTACACGGGGGAGTGTCTGTAATATATGCAAGATATTACACGGGGGAGTGTCTGTAATATATGCAAGATATTACACGGGGGAGTGTCTGTAATATATGCAAGATATTACACGGGGGAGTGTCTGTAATATATGCAAGATATTACACGGGGGAGTGTCTGTAATATATGCAGGATATTACACGGGGAAGTGTCTGTAATATATGCAAGATATTACACGGGGGAGTGTCTGTAATATATGAGAGATATTACACAGGGGAGTGTCTGTAATATATGCAAGATATTACACGGGGGAGTGTCTGTAACATATGCAAGATATTACACAGGGGAGTGTCTGTAATATATGCAAGATATTACACGGGGGAGTGTCTGTAATATATGAGAGATATTACACGGGGGAGTGTCTGTAATATATGCAAGATATTACACGGGGGAGTGTCTGTAATATATGCAAGATATTACAGGGGGGTGTCTGTAATATATGCAAGATATTACAGGGGGGAGTGTCTGTAACATATGCAAGATATTACACGGGGGAGTATCTGTAATATATGCAAGATATTACACGGGGGAGTGTCTGTAATATATGCAAGATATTACATGGGGGAGTGTCTGTAATATATGCAAGACATTACAGGGGGGAGTGTCTGTAATATATGCAAGATATTACAGGGGGGAGTGTCTGTAATATATGCAAGATATTACACGGGGGAGGGTCTGTAATATATATGTGATATTACACGGGGGAGTGTCTGTAATATATGCAAGATATTACACGGGGGAGGGTCTGTAATATATGTGTGATATTACACGGGGGAGTGTCTGTAATATATGCAAGATATTACACGGGGGAGTATCTGTAATATATGCAAGATATTACATGGGGGAGTGTCTGTAATATATGCAAGATATTACACGGGGGAGTGTCTGTAATATATGCAAGATATTACACGGGGGAGTGTCTGTAATATATGCAAGATATTACACGGGGGAGTGTCTGTAATATATGCAAGATATTACACGGGGGAGTGTCTGTAATATATGCAGGATATTACACGGGGAAGTGTCTGTAATATATGCAAGATATTACACGGGGGAGTGTCTGTAATATATGAGAGATATTACACGGGGGAGTGTCTGTAATATATGCGAGATATTACACGGGGGAGTGTCTGTAACATATGCAAGATATTACACGGGGGAGTGTCTGTAATATATGCAAGATATTACACGGGGGAGTGTCTGTAATATATGAGAGATATTACACGGGGGAGTGTCTGTAATATATGCAAGATATTACACGGGGGAGTGTCTGTAATATATGCAAGATATTACAGGGGAGTGTCTGTAATAGATGCAAGATATTACAGGGGGAGTGTCTGTAACATATGCAAGATATTACATAGGGGAGTGTCTGTAACATATGCAAGATATTACACGGGGGAGTGTCTGTAATATATGCAAGATATTACACGGGGAAGTGTCTGTAATATATGCAAGATATTTCACGGGGGAGTGTCTGTAATATATGCAAGATATTACACGGGGGAGTGTCTGTAATATATGCAAGATATTACAGGGGGGAGTGTCTGTAATATATGCAAGATATTACACGGGGGAGTGTCTGTAATATATGCAAGATATTACAGGGGGGAGTGTCTGTAATATATGCAAGATATTACATGGGGGAGTGTCTGTAATATATGCAAGATATTACATGGGGGAGTGTCTGTAATATGCAAGATATTACATGGGGGAGTATCTGTAATATATGCAAAATACTACACAGGGGAGTGTCTGTAATATATGCAAGATATTACACGGGGGAGTGTCTGTATTACACGTATGATATTACACGGGGGAGTGTTTGTAATATATGCAACATATTACACATTGGAGTGTCTGTAATATATGTGTGATATTACACGGGGGAGTGTCTGTAATATATGTGTGATATTACACGGGGGAGTGTCTGTAATATATGCAAGATATTACACGGGGGAGTGTCTGTAATATATGCAAGATATTACACGGGGGAGTGTCTGTAATATATGCAGGATATTACACGGGGAAGTGTCTGTAATATATGCAAGATATTACACGGGGGAGTGTCTGTAATATATGAGAGATATTACACGGTGGAGTGTCTGTAATATATGCAAGATATTACACGGGGGAGTGTCTGTAATCTATGCAAGATATTACAGAGGGGTGTCTGTAATATATGCAAGATATTACACGGGGGAGTGTCTGTAATATATGCAAGATATTACACGGGGGAGTGTCTTTAATATATGAGAGATATTACACGGGGGAGTGTCTGTAATATATGCAAGATATTACACGGGGGAGTGTCTGTAATATATGCAAGATATTACAGGGGGGTGTCTGTAATATATGGAAGATATTACAGGGGGGAGTGTCTGTAACATATGCAAGATATTACATAGGGGAGTGTCTGTAACATATGCAAGATATTACACGGGGGAGTGTCTGTAATATATGCAAGATATTACATGGGTAATTTTCTGTAATATATGCAAGTTATTTCACGGGGGAGTGTCTGTAATATATGCAAGATATTACACGGGGGAGTGTCTGTAATATATGCAAGATATTACAGGGGGGAGTGTCTGTAATATATGCTAGATATTACAGGGGGGAGTGTCTGTAATATATGCAAGTTATTACAGGCGGGAGTGTCTGTAATATATGCAAGATATTACACGGGGGAGTGTCTGTAATATATGCAAGATATTACACGGGGGAGTGTCTGTAATATATGCAAGATATTACACGGGGGAGTGTCTGTAATATATGCAAGATATTACACGGGGGTGTGTCTGTAACATATGCAAGATATTACACAGGGGAGTGTCTGTAACATATGCAAGATATTACACGGGGGAGTGTCTGTATTATATGGAAGATATTACACGGGGGAGTGTCTGTAATATATGCAAGATATTACACGGGGGAGTGTCTGTAATATATGTGTGATATTACACGGGGGAGTGTCTGTAATATATGCAAGATATTTCACGGGGGAGTGTCTGTAATATATGCAAGATATTACACGGGGGAGTGTCTGTAATATATGCAAGATATTACATGGGGGAGTGTCTGTAATATATGCAAGACATTACAGGGGGGAGTGTCTGTAATATATGCAAGATATTACATGGGGGAGTGTCTGTAATATATGCAAGACATTACAGGGGGGAGTGTCTGTAATATATATGTGATATTACACGGGGGAGTGTCTGTAATATATGCAAGATATTACACGGGGGAGGGTCTGTAATATATGTGTGATATTACACGGGGGAGTGTCTGTAATATATGCAAAATATTACACGGGGGAGTATCTGTAATATATGCAAGATATTACATGGGGGAGTGTCTGTAATATATGCAAGATATTACACGGGGGAGTGTCTGTAATATATGCAAGATATTACACGGGGGAGTGTCTGTAATATATGCAAGATATTACATGGGGGAGTGTCTGTAATATATGCAAGATATTACATGGGGGAGTGTCTGTAATATGCAAGATATTACACGGGGGAGTGTCTGTATTACACGTATGATATTACACGGGGGAGTGTTTGTAATATATGCAACATATTACACATTGGAGTGTCTGTAATATATGCAAGATATTACACGGGGGAGTGTCTGTAATATATGTGTGATATTACACGGGGGAGTGTCTGTAATATATGCAAGATATTACACGGGGGAGTGTCTGTAATATATGCAAGATATTACACGGGGGAGTGTCTGTAATATATGCAAGATATTACACGGGGGAGTGTCTGTAATATATGCAAGATATTACACGGGGGAGTGTCTGTAATATATGCAAGATATTACACGGGGGAGTGTCTGTAATATATGCAGGATATTACACGGGGAAGTGTCTGTAATATATGCAAGATATTACACGGGGGAGTGTCTGTAATATATGAGAGATATTACACAGGGGAGTGTCTGTAATATATGCAAGATATTACACGGGGGAGTGTCTGTAACATATGCAAGATATTACACAGGGGAGTGTCTGTAATATATGCAAGATATTACACGGGGGAGTGTCTGTAATATATGAGAGATATTACACGGGGGAGTGTCTGTAATATATGCAAGATATTACACGGGGGAGTGTCTGTAATATATGCAAGATATTACAGGGGGGTGTCTGTAATATATGCAAGATATTACAGGGGGGAGTGTCTGTAACATATGCAAGATATTACATAGGGGAGTGTCTGTAACATATGCAAGATATTACACGGGGGAGTATCTGTAATATATGCAAGATATTACACGGGGGAGTGTCTGTAATATATGCAAGATATTACATGGGGGAGTGTCTGTAATATATGCAAGACATTACAGGGGGGAGTGTCTGTAATATATGCAAGATATTACAGGGGGGAGTGTCTGTAATATATGCAAGATATTACACGGGGGAGGGTCTGTAATATATATGTGATATTACACGGGGGAGTGTCTGTAATATATGCAAGATATTACACGGGGGAGTGTCTGTAATATATGTGTGATATTACACGGGGGAGTGTCTGTAATATATGCAAGATATTACACGGGGGAGTGTCTGTAATATATGCAAGATATTACACGGGGGAGTGTCTGTAATATATGCAAGATATTACATGGGGGAGTGTCTGTAATATATGCAAGATATTACATGGGGGAGTGTCTGTAATATGCAAGATATTACATGGGGGAGTGTCTGTAATATATGCAAGATATTACACGGGGGAGTGTCTGTAATATATGCAAGATATTACACGGGGGAGTGTCTGTAATATATGCAAGATATTACATGGGGGAGTGTCTGTAATATATGCAAGATATTACATGGGGGAGTGTCTGTAATATGCAAGATATTACATGGGGGAGTATCTGTAATATATGCAAAATACTATACAGGGGAGTGTCTGTAATATATGCAAGATATTACATGGGGGAGTGTCTGTATTACACGTATATTACACGGGGGAGTGTTTGTAATATATGCAAGATATTACACATTGGAGTGTCTGTAATATATGCAAGATATTACACGGGGGAGTGTCTGTAATATATGCAAGATATTACACGGGGGAGTGTCTGTAATATATGCAAGATATTACACGGGGGAGTGTCTGTAATATATGCAAGATATTACACGGGGTAGTGTCTGTAATATATGCAAGATATTACACGGGGGAGTGTCTGTAATATATGCAAGATATTACAGGGGGGAGTGTCTGTAATATATGCAAGATATTACACGGGGGAGTGTCTGTAATATATGCAGGATATTACACGGGGAAGTGTCTGTAATATATGCAAGATATTACACGGGGGAGTGTCTGTAATATATGAGAGATATTACACGGGGGAGTGTCTGTAATATATGCGAGATATTACACGGGGGAGTGTCTGTAACATATGCAAGATATTACACGGGGGAGTGTCTGTAATATATGCAAGATATTACACGGGGGAGTGTCTGTAATATATGAGAGATATTACACGGGGGAGTGTCTGTAATATATGCAAGATATTACACGGGGGAGTGTCTGTAATATATGCAAGATATTACAGGGGGGTGTCTGTAATAGATGCAAGATATTACAGGGGGAGTGTCTGTAACAGATGCAAGATATTACATAGGGGAGTGTCTGTAACATATGCAAGATATTACACGGGGGAGTGTCTGTAATATATGCAAGATATTACACGGGGAAGTGTCTGTAATATATGCAAGATATTTCACGGGGGAGTGTCTGTAATATATGCAAGATATTACACGGGGGAGTGTCTGAAATATATGCAAGATATTACAGGGGGGAGTGTCTGTAATATATGCAAGATATTACACGGGGGAGTGTCTGTAATATATGCAAGATATTACAGGGGGGAGTGTCTGTAATATATGCAAGATATTACATGGGGGAGTGTCTGTAATATATGCAAGATATTACATGGGGGAGTGTCTGTAATATGCAAGATATTACATGGGGGAGTATCTGTAATATATGCAAAATACTACACAGGGGAGTGTCTGTAATATATGCAAGATATTACACGGGGGAGTGTCTGTATTACACGTATGATATTACAAGGGGGAGTGTTTGTAATATATGCAACATATTACACATTGGAGTGTCTGTAATATATGCAAGATATTACACGGGGGAGTGTCTGTAATATATGTGTGATATTACACGGGGGAGTGTCTGTAATATATGTGTGATATTACACGGGGGAGTGTCTGTAATATATGCAAGATATTACACGGGGGAGTGTCTGTAATATATGCAAGATATTACACGGGGGAGTGTCTGTAATATATGCAAGATATTACACGGGGGAGTGTCTGTAATATATGCAAGATATTACACGGGGGAGTGTCTGTAATATATGCAAGATATTACAGGGGGGAGTGTCTGTAATATATGCAAGATATTACACGGGGGAGTGT
Organism: Anomaloglossus baeobatrachus; assembly: GCF_048569485.1. Classification (NCBI taxonomy): domain Eukaryota; kingdom Metazoa; phylum Chordata; class Amphibia; order Anura; family Aromobatidae; genus Anomaloglossus; species Anomaloglossus baeobatrachus. The sequence goes on along the minus strand of NC_134353.1, from coordinate 3,428,473 downwards.
CTGTAATATATGCAGGATATTACACGGGGAAGTGTCTGTAATATATGCAAGATATTACACGGGGGAGTGTCTGTAATATATGAGAGATATTACACGGGGGAGTGTCTGTAATATATGCAAGATATTACACGGGGGAGTGTCTGTAACATATGCAAGATATTACACAGGGGAGTGTCTGTAATATATGCAAGATATTACACGGGGGAGTGTCTGTAATATATGAGAGATATTACACGGGGGAGTGTCTGTAATATATGCAAGATATTACACGGGTGAGTGTCTGTAATATATGCAAGATATTACAGGGGGGTGTCTGTAATATATGCAAGATATTACAGGGGGGAGTGTCTGTAACATATGCAAGATATTACATAGGGGAGTGTCTGTAACATATGCAAGATATTACACGGGGGAGTATCTGTAATATATGCAAGATATTACACGGGGGAGTGTCTGTAATATATGCAAGATATTACATGGGGGAGTGTCTGTAATATATGCAAGACATTACAGGGGGGAGTGTCTGTAATATATGCAAGATATTACAGGGGGGAGTGTCTGTAATATATGCAAGATATTACACGGGGGAGGGTCTGTAATATATATGTGATATTACACGGGGGAGTGTCTGTAATATATGCAAGATATTACACGGGGGAGGGTCTGTAATATATGTGTGATATTACACGGGGGAGTGTCTGTAATATATGCAAGATATTACACGGGGGAGTATCTGTAATATATGCAAGATATTACATGGGGGAGTGTCTGTAATATATGCAAGATATTACACGGGGGAGTGTCTGTAATATATGCAAGATATTACACGGGGGAGTGTCTGTAATATATGCAAGATATTACATGGGGGAGTGTCTGTAATATATGCAAGATATTACATGGGGGAGTGTCTGTAATATGCAAGATATTACATGGGGGAGTATCTGTAATATATGCAAAATACTACACAGGGGAGTGTCTGTAATATATGCAAGATATTACATGGGGGAGTGTCTGTATTACACGTATGATATTACACGGGGGAGTGTTTGTAATATATGCAAGATATTACACATTGGAGTGTCTGTAATATATGCAAGATATTACACGGGGGAGTGTCTGTAATATATGTGTGATATTACACGGGGGAAGTGTCTGTAATATATGCAAGATATTACACGGGGGAGTGTCTGTAATATATGCAAGATATTACACGGTGGAGTGTCTGTAATATATGCAAGATATTACACGGGGGAGTGTCTGTAATATATGCAAGATATTACACGGGGGAGTGTCTGTAATATATGCAAGATATTACAGGGGGGAGTGTCTGTAATATATGCAAGATATTACACGGGGGAGTGTCTGTAATATATGCAGGATATTACACGGGGAAGTGTCTGTAATATATGCAAGATATTACACGGGGGAGTGTCTGTAATATATGAGAGATATTACACGGGGGAGTGTCTGTAATATATGCAAGATATTACACGGGGGAGTGTCTGTAACATATGCAAGATATTACACGGGGGAGTGTCTGTAATATATGCAAGATATTACACGGGGGAGTGTCTGTAACATATGAGAGATATTACACGGGGGAGTGTCTGTAATATATGCAAGATATTACACGGGGGAGTGTCTGTAATATATGCAAGATATTACAGGGGGGTGTCTGTAATAGATGCAAGATATTACAGGGGGAGTGTCTGTAACATATGCAAGATATTACATAGGGGAGTGTCTGTAACATATGCAAGATATTACACGGGGGAGTGTCTGTAATATATGCAAGATATTACACGGGGAAGTGTCTGTAATATATGCAAGATATTTCACGGGGGAGTGTCTGTAATATATGCAAGATATTACACGGGGGAGTGTCTGTAATATATGCAAGATATTACAGGGGGGAGTGTCTGTAATATATGCAAGATATTACAGGGGGGAGTGTCTGTAATATATGCAAGTTATTACAGGCGGGAGTGTCTGTAATATATGCAAGATATTACACGGGGGAGTGTCTGTAATATATGCAAGATATTACACGGGGGAGTGTCTGTAATATATGCAAGATATTACACGGGGGTGTGTCTGTAATATATGCAAGATATTACACAGGGGAGTGTCTGTAACATATGCAAGTTATTACACGGGGGAGTGTCTGTATTATATAGAAGATATTACACGGGGGAGTGTCTGTAATATATGCAAGATATTACACGGGGGAGTGTCTGTAATATATGTGTGATATTACACGGGGGAGTGTCTGTAATATATGCAAGATATTACACGGGGGAGTGTCTGTAATTTATGCAAGATATTACACGGGGAAGTGTCTGTATTACACGTATGATATTACAAGGGGGAGTGTTTGTAATATATGCAACATATTACACATTGGAGTGTCTGTAATATATGCAAGATATTACACGGGGGAGTGTCTGTAATATATGTGTGATATTACACGGGGGAGTGTCTGTAATATATGTGTGATATTACACGGGGGAGTGTCTGTAATATATGCAAGATATTACACGGGGGAGTGTCTGTAATATATGCAAGATATTTCACGGGGGAGTGTCTGTAATATATGCAAGATATTACACGGGGGAGTGTCTGTAATATATGCAAGATATTACAGGGGGGAGTGTCTGTAATATATGCAAGATATTACACGGGGGAGTGTCTGTAATATATGCAGGATATTACACGGGGAAGTGTCTGTAATATATGCAAGATATTACACGGGGGAGTGTCTGTAATATATGAGAGATATTACACGGGGGAGTGTCTGTAATATATGCAAGATATTACACGGGGGAGTGTCTGTAACATATGCAAGATATTACACAGGGGAGTGTCTGTAATATATGCAAGATATTACACGGGGGAGTGTCTGTAATATATGAGAGATATTACACGGGGGAGTGTCTGTAATATATGCAAGATATTACACGGGTGAGTGTCTGTAATATATGCAAGATATTACAGGGGGGTGTCTGTAATATATGCAAGATATTACAGGGGGGAGTGTCTGTAACATATGCAAGATATTACATAGGGGAGTGTCTGTAACATATGCAAGATATTACACGGGGGAGTATCTGTAATATATGCAAGATATTACACGGGGGAGTGTCTGTAATATATGCAAGATATTACATGGGGGAGTGTCTGTAATATATGCAAGACATTACAGGGGGGAGTGTCTGTAATATATGCAAGATATTACAGGGGGGAGTGTCTGTAATATATGCAAGATATTACACGGGGGAGGGTCTGTAATATATATGTGATATTACACGGGGGAGTGTCTGTAATATATGCAAGATATTACACGGGGGAGGGTCTGTAATATATGTGTGATATTACACGGGGGAGTGTCTGTAATATATGCAAGATATTACACGGGGGAGTATCTGTAATATATGCAAGATATTACATGGGGGAGTGTCTGTAATATATGCAAGATATTACACGGGGGAGTGTCTGTAATATATGCAAGATATTACACGGGGGAGTGTCTGTAATATATGCAAGATATTACACGGGGGAGTGTCTGTAATATATGCAAGATATTACACGGGGGAGTGTCTGTAATATGCAAGATATTACATGGGGGAGTATCTGTAATATATGCAAAATACTACACAGGGGAGTGTCTGTAATATATGCAAGATATTACATGGGGGAGTGTCTGTATTACACGTATGATATTACACGGGGGAGTGTTTGTAATATATGCAAGATATTACACATTGGAGTGTCTGTAATATATGCAAGATATTACACGGGGGAGTGTCTGTAATATATGTGTGATATTACACGGGGGAAGTGTCTGTAATATATGCAAGATATTACACGGGGGAGTGTCTGTAATATATGCAAGATATTACACGGTGGAGTGTCTGTAATATATGCAAGATATTACACGGGGGAGTGTCTGTAATATATGCAAGATATTACACGGGGGAGTGTCTGTAATATATGCAAGATATTACAGGGGGGAGTGTCTGTAATATATGCAAGATATTACACGGGGGAGTGTCTGTAATATATGCAGGATATTACACGGGGAAGTGTCTGTAATATATGCAAGATATTACACGGGGGAGTGTCTGTAATATATGAGAGATATTACACGGGGGAGTGTCTGTAATATATGCAAGATATTACACGGGGGAGTGTCTGTAACATATGCAAGATATTACACGGGGGAGTGTCTGTAATATATGCAAGATATTACACGGGGGAGTGTCTGTAACATATGAGAGATATTACACGGGGGAGTGTCTGTAATATATGCAAGATATTACACGGGGGAGTGTCTGTAATATATGCAAGATATTACAGGGGGGTGTCTGTAATAGATGCAAGATATTACAGGGGGAGTGTCTGTAACATATGCAAGATATTACATAGGGGAGTGTCTGTAACATATGCAAGATATTACACGGGGGAGTGTCTGTAATATATGCAAGATATTACACGGGGAAGTGTCTGTAATATATGCAAGATATTTCACGGGGGAGTGTCTGTAATATATGCAAGATATTACACGGGGGAGTGTCTGTAATATATGCAAGATATTACAGGGGGGAGTGTCTGTAATATATGCAAGATATTACAGGGGGGAGTGTCTGTAATATATGCAAGTTATTACAGGCGGGAGTGTCTGTAATATATGCAAGATATTACACGGGGGAGTGTCTGTAATATATGCAAGATATTACACGGGGGAGTGTCTGTAATATATGCAAGATATTACACGGGGGTGTGTCTGTAATATATGCAAGATATTACACAGGGGAGTGTCTGTAACATATGCAAGTTATTACACGGGGGAGTGTCTGTATTATATAGAAGATATTACACGGGGGAGTGTCTGTAATATATGCAAGATATTACACGGGGGAGTGTCTGTAATATATGTGTGATATTACACGGGGGAGTGTCTGTAATATATGCAAGATATTACACGGGGGAGTGTCTGTAATATATGCAAGATATTACACGGGGAAGTGTCTGTAATATATGTGTGATATTACACGGGGGAGGGTCTGTAATATATGCAAGATATTACACGGGGGAGTGTCTGTAATATATGCAAGATATTACACGGGGGAGTGTCTGTAATATATGCAAGATATTACATGGGGGTGTGTCTGTAATATATGCAAGATATTACACAGGGGAGTGTCTGTAACATATGCAAGATATTACACGGGGGAGTGTCTGTAATATATGCAAGATATTACACGGGGGAGTGTCTGTAATATATGTGTGATATTACACGGGGGAGTGTCTGTAATATATGTGTGATATTACACGCGGGAGTGTCTGTAATATATGCAAGATATTACACGGGGGAGTGTCTGTAGTATATGCAAGATATTACACGGGGAAGTGTCTGTAATATATGTGTGATATTACACGGGGGAGTGTCTGTAATATATGCAAGATATTACACGGGGGGTGTCTGTAATATATGCAATATATTACACGGGGAAGTGTCTGTAATATATGCAAGATATTACACGCGGGAGTGTCTGTAATATATGCAAGATATTACACGGGGAGGGTCTGTAGTATATGCAAGATATTACAGGGGGAGTGTCTGTAATATATGAAAGATATTACAGGGGGAGTGTCTGTAATATATGCAAGATATTACACGGGGGAGTGTCTGTAATATGTGCAAGATATTACACGGGGGAGTGTCTGTAATATATGCAAGATATTACACGGGGGAGTGTCTGTAATATATGCAAGATATTACACGGGGGAGTGTCTGTAATAAATGCAAGATATTACACGGGGGAGTGTCTGTAATATATGCAAGATATTACACGGGGGAGTGTCTGTAATATATGCAAGATATTACACATTGGAGTGTCTGTAATATATGCAAGATATTACACGGGGGAGTGTCTGTAACATATGCAAGATATTACATAGGGGAGTGTCTGTAACATATGCAAGATATTACACGGGGGAGTGTCTGTAATATATGCAAGATATTACACGGGGAAGTTTCTGTAATATATGCAAGATATTTCACGGGGGAGTGTCTGTAATATATGCAAGATATTACACGGGGGAGTGTCTGTAATATATACAAGATATTACAGGGGGGAGTGTCTGTAATATATGCAAGATATTACAGGGGGGAGTGTCTGTAATATATGCAAGTTATTACAGGCGGGAGTGTCTGTAATATATGCAAGATATTACACGGGGGAGTGTCTGTAATATATGCAAGATATTACACGGGGGAGTGTCTGTAATATATGCAAGATATTACACGGGGGAGTGTCTGTAATATATGCAAGATATTACTCGGGGGTGTGTCTGTAATATATGCAAGATATTACACAGGGGAGTGTCTGTAACATATGCAAGATATTACACGGGGGAGTGTCTGTATTATATGGAAGATATTACACGGGGGAGTGTCTGTAATATATGCAAGATATTACACGGGGGAGTGTCTGTAATATATGTGTGATATTACACGGGGGAGTGTCTGTAATATATGCAAGATATTTCACGGGGGAGTGTCTGTAATATATGCAAGATATTACACGGGGGAGTGTCTGTAATATATGCAAGATATTACATGGGGGAGTGTCTGTAATATATGCAAGACATTACAGGGGGGAGTGTCTGTAATATATGCAATATATTACATGGGGGAGTGTCTGTAATATATGCAAGACATTACAGGGGGGAGTGTCTGTAATATATGCAAGATATTACAGGGGGGAGTGTCTGTAATATATGCAAGACATTACACGGGGGAGGGTCTGTAATATATATGTGATATTACATGGGGGAGTGTCTGTAATATATGCAAGATATTACACGGGGGAGGGTCTGTAATATATGTGTGATATTACACGGGGGAGTGTCTGTAATATATGCAAGATATTACACGGGGGAGTATCTGTAATATATGCAAGATATTACATGGGGGAGTGTCTGTAATATATGCAAGATATTACACGGGGGAGTGTCTGTAATATATGCAAGATATTACACGGGGGATTGTCTGTAATATATGCAAGATATTACATGGGGGAGTGTCTGTAATATATGCAAGATATTACATGGGGGAGTATCTGTAATATATGCAAAATACTACACAGGGGAGTGTCTGTAATATATGCAAGATATTACACGGGGGAGTGTCTGTATTACACGTATGATATTACACGGGGGAGTGTTTGTAATATATGCAACATATTACACATTGGAGTGTCTGTAATATATGCAAGATATTACACGGGGGAGTGTCTGTAATATATGTGTGATATTACACGGGGGAGTGTCTGTAATATATGCAAGATATTACACGGGGGAGTGTCTGTAATATATGCAAGATATTACACGGGGGAGTGTCTGTAATATATGCAAGATATTACACGGGGGAGTGTCTGTAATATATGCAAGATATTACACGGGGGAGTGTCTGTAATATATGCAAGATATTACAGGGGGAGTGTCTGTAATATACGCAAGATATTACACGGGGGAGTGTCTGTAATATACGCAGGATATTACACGGGGAAGTGTCTGTAATATATGCAAGATATTACACGGGGGAGTGTCTGTAATATATGAGAGATATTACACGGGGGAGTGTCTGTAATATATGCAAGATATTACACGGGGGAGTGTCTGTAACATATGCAAGATATTACACAGGGGAGTGTCTGTAATATATGCAAGATATTACACGGGGGAGTGTCTGTAATATATGAGAGATATTACACGGGGGAGTGTCTGTAATATATGCAAGATATTACACGGGGGAGTGTCTGTAATATATGCAAGATATTACAGGGGGATGTCTGTAATATATGCAAGATATTACATAGAGGAGTGTCTGTAACATATGCAAGATATTACACGGGGGAGTATCTGTAATATATGCAAGATATTACACGGGGGAGTGTCTGTAATATATGCAAGATATTACATGGGGGAGTGTCTGTAATATATGCAAGACATTACAGGGGGGAGTGTCTGTAATATATGCAAGATATTACAGGGGGGAATGTCTGTAATATATGCAAGATATTACACGGGGGAGGGTCTGTAATATATATGTGATATTACACGGGGGAGTGTCTGTAATATATGCAAGATATTACACGGGGAGGGTCTGTAATATATGTGTGATATTACACGGGGGAGTGTCTGTAATATATGCAAGATATTACACGGGGGAGTATCTGTAATATATGCAAGATATTACACGGGGGAGTGTCTGTAATATATGCAAGATATTACACGGGGGAGTGTCTGTAATATATGCAAGATATTACACGGGGGAGTGTCTGTAATATATGCAAGATATTACATGGGGGAGTGTCTGTAATATATGCAAGATATTACATGGGGGAGTGTCTGTAATATGCAAGATATTACATGGGGGAGTGTGAGGCAAATCCCGGGATATGAAGATGAATTATGACTCCAGTCATAGTCCCTCATCACTCCCTGGCAGTGCCCCCTCCCTTCTTGTTCTCAGTGTTCCACTTACACCTCCATGGCCATGTCCTGTGATATGGAAATTAGGTGGTGTGGGAACAATGGACACAGGATGACTCCCTGCCGTCACCCTGTAACAAGAGTTGTATCTCATTAGCAAGGCTATGGAACTAGCTAGACAGAACGACTCCAGTAAAAAATGGTTCATATCTCGCAAGCCATATTTCCGATAAATATGGCAACCATAAAAATGGTGTCTCCGCATGCGGACGATGCTGGCACACCCTTTTTATGGGAGCAGGACATTGGGAAATGCCCCAGGCGTGATATCAGCCAATGGGGAACTGGCAGACAGGTCATGAGTCCCCTCGTTCTGTAGCTAAATTCATAACTGTCACAATGAGAGCATTGGCGTCCGCCTACGACGCTCCCAGGCAAAGTTATGGCCCATATTCCATGTTGTGGATTGTCCATAACTCAAGCCAGGGGTGGAGCAGTGCTCCCTCTGAGGTCACTAAGGTAGGAGGGGACCTGGATTTGCCCAGGTTGATAACCCTACTTCGGCCATTTTCCAGTGTTCTTTTCGCTGGGGGCACGTGTAGGAAACATCTGTGGGAAGGATCCTAGAAACCTGGGTACAGCGCCCCCCTGTGGCCAGACGCAACAAGGTAACTGCTGGAACTGTGTATGCCTGTTTGTAACCCATGCTTTGATTGTAACTGTACTCTGACATATGTATATTCTGTAGATTCCCTATTGTATATATTGTAGTTCTAGTGTGCTTTAGGCTGATTAAATTATATAATTAATCTTGGGCTGTTCTGTTATCTCGATCTTGAATCCCACGTCTGTGTGTTCGGCTAATAGTTACCGTAAATCGGTTGGTGGCAGCGAATTGTGCCAAGGATTATTGTGGGGAGGCCAGTGAGATTCGGGGAGATTTTATATATTCCGCCCGCGGAGGTCGGGGGAATATATACCTTACTCTCACCGGGGACCCTTCAATAATCGGCATAAGTAGTATAGCGGCCTCCTTGCTTATTGTCGGGCAATTCCATAATTGGCCTGACTATAAGAGGGGCGCTAGAGAGCGCGTCACATGCTCTGTCTGTCGGTCGGGAGGTATAAAGGAGGGGTGACCCCCACTTGTTACCCCCCGATTGTGACGTACTGGTAGCCAGCGCGGGGGATTTCTGAGTGACCCCCCCGGTGGTTTGTGACATATTGGTGGCATAGCGGTGGGATCGAGATAATAGTGTGTGTGAGTGTGAGACCCATACTCCCAGACACTAAAGACTGCCTGCAGCAGCTGTGGCTGCTGGGGTCTTCAGACTAGCTCAACACTAGAGTGTCAGAGTGCAGATACTGTAAGGTGTGTGGAGGCATCAGGTGTCAGTTCTGTGTCAGTGACCAAAAGTCTGCAAGAATGGCTGATGGCACCAGGAGCAGAGCTATGCAACTGGCCAATGCTAAGGCAGGAGCCGAAGAGAGGGAGGACGGTGCTGTGGACAGCAATGAGGAGGTTGCCCACGAGTCCTCCAGGAGCTCGACGCCAGAAAACCGTTCTGCCGAGGACATTGCGCAACCTGGCACTGCTGGACAAGATGAGGAGGAGCTCACCCAAGGTTCCTCAACGAGCCAGATGCCAGCCCTCCGCTCTGAAAGGGACAGTGAATCGCCTAGCTCTGCAGCGTGCCGCAGATCACCACGTGCCATTCCACCGAGCCTGGGAGGCTCGGATAGCCTTCTTCAAATGGCTATGGCCCTTCTCCAGGCTGGAGACCAGAAGGGCTACAAGGAACTCCTGGCAGAGCGCAGGGCAGAGCGGCAGGCAGCGCGTGACGCTGAGGCTGCGGAGCGGCACGCAGAGCGTGAGGCTGCGGAGCGAGAGCGGCAGGCAGCGCGTGAAGAGCGAGAGCGACAGGCAGACCGTGACTACCAGCTGCAGCTAGCTCAGCTCCGGCCCTCATCAGCCACATGTGACCTTCGAGACACCAAACTTCCAAAGGTCCGTGTTGAGGACTTCCCAGTGCTGGAGAAGGATGGAGACTTGGACTCTTTCTTGACTGCTTTTGAACGGACTTGCTTGCAGCACCATCTGGACAAGGACCAGTGGGCCAAATACCTGACCCCCCGTTTAAGGGGTAAGGCCCTGGATATCCTTGGGGACTTGCCTGCTGAGGCAGATCAGGGCTACGACACCATCAAGCGGGCCCTGATCCAACAGTACAACCTCACTCCAGAGTCCTACCGCAAGAAGTTCCGGAGCCTACAGAAGGGACCAAAGGACTCCTGGGCTGACCACCGGCGGGCACTTGCCCGAGCTGCCGACCACTGGACCCAAGGCCTGCAGCTTTCCACCGGACCGGAGATCCTGGACTTGTTCATCACGGAGCAACTCTTGTGGAACTGCCCTGAGGATCTCCGCCAGTTCATCCGAGACCAGAAGCCAAAGGGGTCCACGGCTACAGCCGCCCTTGCCGATGACTACACCAACAACCGGGCCCCTGAGGCCAGGAGAGCGGCCACCAGCAGCACCTGGAGAGGGGGTAAGATGGATTCTGCGACTGCCCCACCTGCCCCTAGACTGCAGGGGGTGTCCCCCTCAACTCCCCTCTCCAGGCCCGTGGCGGAACCAAGACGGTGCCACCAGTGCAACCTACCTGGACACTTCAAGGCCATGTGCCCTCAGCGTCCCAAGGCCCCGGCTCCGTCCCCGTCCCAAGGGCCGCCCAAGGTGTATTGTGTGGGTGGGGGTGGTGGTAGGTCCCTGGACAGCTTCCAACCTGTCACCGTCGGCCGGTCTGTGACCATAGGACTGCGAGACAGCGCCTCGGAGGTGACTCTGGTGCGGCCTGAGATGGTGTCCCCCCAAGACTTGATCCCTGGAAAAACCCTCGCTGTCTCCGGGATTGGAGGCATTGACCCGGCGCTGCCTGTTGCTGACATTTATGTGGACTGGGGCGCAGGGCGAGGGGTGAGGGAGGTGGGGGTAACTGATCGGATCCCTGCAAACGTGCTACTTGGGACAGATTTGGGGCAGATAACCTCCCAGTTTGGGCCCCAACCAAGGGCTGAACCTTCAGCCAGTACTGACATGCCTCCGGACAATGTTAATGTGTTATCTATGAATGATGTAAGGGAGGAGGGAGTGAACTCTGATATTTCTGCTTGCATAGACACCATAGACACACACTCAGCTGCAGCTGTGACAGGGGAGGGGGTCAGAGAAAGGTGTGACAATGCCTCTACAAGTAATCAGCCTGTGAGCTGGGATCTGTTGCCCTCTGAAGGGATAAGCAGAGAGCAGGGTGCTGCAGGGGGAGGACCAGTGTGTGGGGTGGGGGCTACCACAGCAAATGTGGGGTCCCCAGAGATTTCACAGCGGGGTTCTGTTGCTGCAGGAGGGGAACAGGCAGGTGAGATTGGGGCCGGTCCAGGAGCGGAAGTGCTCCCAGGTAAGATCTCGGTGCATGGTTCCCCCACAACCGGGGTGTCAGGGAGCCAGGTAGGTCTGCCTGAACCGGCGACTTGGTCAGGAACGGAGGAGGAGCAGGCACGACCCACGGTCGCAGCGGCTGTGGCCGCTGTCACCCGCAGTGGGAGTGCTGGAAGCCAAGGGGCCTCCCGGAGGTCCGATAGCTCTTCCCCTTCTGACCAAGTGGCAGCCGAGTCAGGTGGAGGCCAGGCCACAGGTCCCGGGGTACTGACTGAAGATGGGACAGTCTCGTCGATTCTGGCCACATCTAGTCAGGGGTTTCAGGCAGCGTTAGAAGCTGACGACAGCCTGAAAGCTCTTAAGGAGCAGGCGGCACAGCCTCCCTCGGACTCGGACCCGGAGCGAGTGGTCTGGGACCAAGGACGGCTGTACCGGGCCACGGTCCAGCAGGGTTCACCGGAGGCGTGGCCCAGGGACCGACAGTTGGTGGTACCCTATCCGTTCCGGACGGAGTTGTTGCGGATCGCACATGAGATTCCGATGGCCGGACACCTAGGGATCGCTAAGACCAAGGCCAGGTTAAACCAGCATTTCTACTGGCCAAAAATGGGGGCCGATGTGGCTGCCTACTGCCGTTCGTGTGAAACCTGTCAGAGAGTGGGGAAGGCGGGGCCACGCCCCAAAGCCCCACTAGTATCTCTGCCAATCATCGATGAGCCTTTCAGGAGGGTGGCTGTGGATCTGGTCGGCCCGCTGGCCATCCCCAGCAGCTCCGGGAAACGCTTCATACTGACGGTAGTGGACTATGCCACCCGGTACCCAGAAGCAGTGGCCTTGTCGTCCATTCGGGCTGACAAGGTGGCCACCGCATTGCTGGAGATTTTCTCCCGAGTGGGTTTTCCCCAGGAAATGCTCACTGACCGGGGGACCCAATTCATGTCCCAGCTGATGGAGGCCCTCTGTAAGCAAGTCCAGGTGCGACATCTGGTGGCCAGCCCGTACCATCCACAGACTAATGGCCTGTGCGAGCGGTTCAATGGCACCTTAAAGCAGATGCTTAAGATGTTGGTCGACTCCCATGGGCGTGACTGGGAGCGGTATCTCCCACACCTGTTATTTGCTTACCGGGAGGTTCCACAGGCCTCAACAGGATTCTCACCGTTTGAGCTCCTGTACGGGCGACGTGTGCGGGGCCCCCTGGCTCTGGTGAAAGAGGCTTGGGAAGGGGATTTGGCCACCCCTGGAGTGTCGGTTATCGAGTATGTCATGCGCTTCCGGGACAAAATGCAGGCCTTGACGCAACTGGTACACGACAATATGGCTCAAGCCCAGGCCGATCAGAAGCGTTGGTACGACCAGAACGCTTGTGAGAGGACCTACCAAGTGGGTCAAAAGGTGTGGGTACTGGTCCCCGTACCACAGGACAAGCTTCAGGCAGCCTGGGAAGGCCCATACCTCGTGTACCAGCAGCTCAACCCTGTAACGTACCTGGTCACCCTGGACCCTGCCCGTGGAAGGCGGAAGCCCTTCCATGTGAACATGATGAAGGCACATCATGAGCGGGAGGCATGTGCGCTCCCCGTGTGCAACCTGCCCGAGGAGGGAGAAGCGGAAACCCTCTTGGATATGCTAGCCCAGGTTAGGGCAGGCGGATCCATTGAGGATGTGGAGGTTGGCCACCAGCTCTTGGAGGACCAACGGTCCCAGCTGTGGGCCACCCTACACCCCTTCCGGGGGTTGTTTACCAACCAGCCCGGAAGGACTGACTTGGCTGTCCATCACGTGGACACTGGGGATCATCCCCCGATCCGGCGTTCAGCATATCGGGTCTCCCTGGAGGTGCAGCAACACATGCGCCAGGAGATTGACGAGATGCTGAAGCTGGGGGTGATCCAGGCATCCAACAGCGCTTGGGCCTCGCCTGTAGTCCTCGTCCCTAAGAAGGACAGAACCACTCGGTTCTGCGTGGACTACAGGGGGCTCAATGCGGTCACGGTCGCCGATGCGTACCCAATGCCACGCATCGATGACCTGCTCGATCAGTTGGCCGGGGCTCAGTACCTGACCATCATGGATCTGAGCCGGGGATATTGGCAGATCCCCCTGACTCGCAAGGCCAGGGAACGCTCTGCCTTTATTACCCCATTTGGACTGTACGAGTCCACGGTGATGCCATTCGGGATGAGGAATGCCCCTGCCACTTTCCAGCGGATGGTCAACACCCTGCTCAAGGGACTTGAAGGGTACGCGGCCGCGTACCTGGATGACATTGCCGTCTTCAGTCCCACCTGGGAGGACCACCTAGAGCATCTAGCACAGGTGCTCGGGCGGATCCACCGGGCAGGTTTGACCATCAAGCCGGGAAAGTGTCAGCTGGCCATGAGCGAGGTCCAGTACCTCGGTCACCGGGTAGGCGGGAGAACACTGAAGCCCGAGCCTGAGAAAGTGGAGGCCATCGCATCCTGGCCCACCCCCAGGACCAAGAAGCAGGTGATGTCCTTCTTGGGGACCGCCGGGTACTATAGGAGGTTTGTTCCACGCTATAGTAGCCTGGCAAAGCCCCTGACGGACCTCACCAAGAAGAAGCTGCCCTCTGCAGTCGATTGGACAATGGACTGCGAGACAGCCTTCCAGGCCCTAAAGGACGCCCTGTCCAGCCCGCCCGTGCTACAGGCAGCCGACTTCACGCGGCCGTTTGTAGTACAGACCGACGCCAGTGACTTCGGCCTCGGTGCGGTGCTCAGCCAGGTGGACTCTGCGAGCCAAGAGCACCCAGTCTTGTACCTGAGCAGGAAGCTGTTACCAAGGGAAGTTGCCTATTCCACGATGGAGAAGGAGTGCCTGGCCATAGTGTGGGCCCTGCAGCGTCTGCAACCCTATCTATACGGGCGCCACTTCATCGTGGAGACGGACCACAATCCCCTCAGCTGGTTGCACACCGTCTCTGGGACGAATGGGCGATTGTTGCGATGGAGCCTTGCGCTCCAGCAATACAACTTCACCATTCGCCACAAAAGGGGCCGTGACCACGGTAACGCAGACGGGCTGTCCCGACAAGGAGAGGTCGCGGACGGGCGCACGGGGGAACACCGGAGTGTGCTGCCCCCTAGCGCCCTCAAAAGGGGGGAGGTGTGAGGCAAATCCCGGGATATGAAGATGAATTATGACTCCAGTCATAGTCCCTCATCACTCCCTGGCAGTGCCCCCTCCCTTCTTGTTCTCAGTGTTCCACTTACACCTCCATGGCCATGTCCTGTGATATGGAAATTAGGTGGTGTGGGAACAATGGACACAGGATGACTCCCTGCCGTCACCCTGTAACAAGAGTTGTATCTCATTAGCAAGGCTATGGAACTAGCTAGACAGAACGACTCCAGTAAAAAATGGTTCATATCTCGCAAGCCATATTTCCGATAAATATGGCAACCATAAAAATGGTGTCTCCGCATGCGGACGATGCTGGCACACCCTTTTTATGGGAGCAGGACATTGGGAAATGCCCCAGGCGTGATATCAGCCAATGGGGAACTGGCAGACAGGTCATGAGTCCCCTCGTTCTGTAGCTAAATTCATAACTGTCACAATGAGAGCATTGGCGTCCGCCTACGACGCTCCCAGGCAAAGTTATGGCCCATATTCCATGTTGTGGATTGTCCATAACTCAAGCCAGGGGTGGAGCAGTGCTCCCTCTGAGGTCACTAAGGTAGGAGGGGACCTGGATTTGCCCAGGTTGATAACCCTACTTCGGCCATTTTCCAGTGTTCTTTTCGCTGGGGGCACGTGTAGGAAACATCTGTGGGAAGGATCCTAGAAACCTGGGTACAGCGCCCCCCTGTGGCCAGACGCAACAAGGTAACTGCTGGAACTGTGTATGCCTGTTTGTAACCCATGCTTTGATTGTAACTGTACTCTGACATATGTATATTCTGTAGATTCCCTATTGTATATATTGTAGTTCTAGTGTGCTTTAGGCTGATTAAATTATATAATTAATCTTGGGCTGTTCTGTTATCTCGATCTTGAATCCCACGTCTGTGTGTTCGGCTAATAGTTACCGTAAATCGGTTGGTGGCAGCGAATTGTGCCAAGGATTATTGTGGGGAGGCCAGTGAGATTCGGGGAGATTTTATATATTCCGCCCGCGGAGGTCGGGGGAATATATACCTTACTCTCACCGGGGACCCTTCAATAATCGGCATAAGTAGTATAGCGGCCTCCTTGCTTATTGTCGGGCAATTCCATAATTGGCCTGACTATAAGAGGGGCGCTAGAGAGCGCGTCACGTGCTCTGTCTGTCGGTCGGGAGGTATAAAGGAGGGGTGACCCCCACTTGTTACCCCCCGATTGTGACGTACTGGTAGCCAGCGCGGGGGATTTCTGAGTGACCCCCCCGGTGGTTTGTGACAGGGAGTATCTGTAATATATGCAAAATACTACACAGGGGAGTGTCTGTAATATATGCAAGATATTACACGGGGGAGTGTCTGTATTACACGTATGATATTACACGGGGGAGTGTTTGTAATATATGCAAGATATTACACATTGGAGTGTCTGTAATATATGCAAGATATTACACGGGGGAGTGTCTGTAATATATGTGTGATATTACACGGGGAGAGTGTCTGTAATATATGCAAGATATTACACGGGGGAGTGTCTGTAATATATGCAAGATATTACACGGGGGAGTGTCTGTAATATATGCAAGATATTACAGGGGGGTGTCTGTAATAGATGCAAGATATTACAGGGGGAGTGTCTGTAACATATGCAAGATATTACATAGGGGAGTGTCTGTAACATATGCAAGATATTACACGGGGGAGTGTCTGTAATATATGCAAGATATTACACGGGGAAGTGTCTGTAATATATGCAAGATATTTCACGGGGGAGTGTCTGTAATATATGCAAGATATTACACGGGGGAGTGTCTGTAATATATGCAAGATATTACAGGGGGGAGTGTCTGTAATATATGCAAGATATTACAGGGGGGAGTGTCTGTAATATATGCAAGTTATTACAGGCGGGAGTGTCTGTAATATATGCAAGATATTACACGGGGGAGTGTCTGTAATATATGCAAGATATTACACGGGGGAGTGTCTGTAATATATGCAAGATATTACACGGGGGTGTGTCTGTAATATATGCAAGATATTACACAGGGGAGTGTCTGTAACATATGCAAGTTATTACACGGGGGAGTGTCTGTATTATATAGAAGATATTACACGGGGGAGTGTCTGTAATATATGCAAGATATTACACGGGGGAGTGTCTGTAATATATGTGTGATATTACACGGGGGAGTGTCTGTAATATATGCAAGATATTACACGGGGGAGTGTCTGTAATATATGCAAGATATTACACGGGGAAGTGTCTGTAATATATGTGTGATATTACACGGGGGAGGGTCTGTAATATATGCAAGATATTACACGGGGGAGTGTCTGTAATATATGCAAGATATTACACGGGGGTGTGTCTGTAATATATGCAAGATATTACACAGGGGAGTGTCTGTAACATATGCAAGATATTACACGGGGGAGTGTCTGTAATATATGCAAGATATTACACGGGGGAGTGTCTGTAATATATCCAAGATATTACACGGGGGAGTGTCTGTAATATATGTGTGATATTACACGGGGGAGTGTCTGTAATATATGCAAGATATTACACGCGGGAGTGTCTGTAGTATATGCAAGATATTACACGGGGAAGTGTCTGTAATATATGTGTGATATTACACGGGGGAGTGTCTGTAATATATGCAAGATATTACACGGGGGGTGTCTGTAATATATGCAATATATTACACGGGGAAGTGTCTGTAATATATGCAAGATATTACACGCGGGAGTGTCTGTAATATATGCAAGATATTACACGGGGAGGGTCTGTAGTATATGCAAGATATTACAGGGGGAGTGTCTGTAATATATGAAAGATATTACAGGGGGAGTGTCTGTAATATATGCAAGATATTACACGGGGGAGTGTCTGTAATATGTGCAAGATATTACACGGGGGAGTGTCTGTAATATATGCAAGATATTACACGGGGGAGTGTCTGTAATATATGCAAGATATTACACGGGGGAGTGTCTGTAATAAATGCAAGATATTACACGGGGGAGTGTCTGTAATATATGCAAGATATTACACGGGGGAGTGTCTGTAATATATGCAAGATATTACACATTGGAGTGTCTGTAATATATGCAAGATATTACACGGGGGAGTGTCTGTAACATATGCAAGATATTACATAGGGGAGTGTCTGTAACATATGCAAGATATTACACGGGGGAGTGTCTGTAATATATGCAAGATATTACACGGGGAAGTTTCTGTAATATATGCAAGATATTTCACGGGGGAGTGTCTGTAATATATGCAAGATATTACACGGGGGAGTGTCTGTAATATATACAAGATATTACAGGGGGGAGTGTCTGTAATATATGCAAGATATTACAGGGGGGAGTGTCTGTAATATATGCAAGTTATTACAGGCGGGAGTGTCTGTAATATATGCAAGATATTACACGGGGGAGTGTCTGTAATATATGCAAGATATTACACGGGGGAGTGTCTGTAATATATGCAAGATATTACACGGGGGAGTGTCTGTAATATATGCAAGATATTACTCGGGGGTGTGTCTGTAATATATGCAAGATATTACACAGGGGAGTGTCTGTAACATATGCAAGATATTACACGGGGGAGTGTCTGTATTATATGGAAGATATTACACGGGGGAGTGTCTGTAATATATGCAAGATATTACACGGGGGAGTGTCTGTAATATATGTGTGATATTACACGGGGGAGTGTCTGTAATATATGCAAGATATTTCACGGGGGAGTGTCTGTAATATATGCAAGATATTACACGGGGGAGTGTCTGTAATATATGCAAGATATTACATGGGGGAGTGTCTGTAATATATGCAAGACATTACAGGGGGGAGTGTCTGTAATATATGCAATATATTACATGGGGGAGTGTCTGTAATATATGCAAGACATTACAGGGGGGATGTCACAAACCACCGGGGGGGTCACTCAGAAATCCCCCGCGCTGGCTACCAGTACGTCACAATCGGGGGGTAACAAGTGGGGGTCACCCCTCCTTTATACCTCCCGACCGACAGAGCACGTGATGCGCTCTCTAGCGCCCCTCTTATAGTCAGGCCAATTATGGAATTGCCCGACAATAAGCAAGGAGGCCGCTATACTACTTATGCCGATTATTGAAGGGTCCCCGGTGAGAGTAGGGTATATATTCCCCCGACCTCTGCGGGCGGAATATATAAAACCTCCCCGAATCTCACTGGCCTCCCCACAATAATCCTTGGCACAAACTCGCTGCCACCAACCGATTTACGGTAACTATTAGCCGAACACACAGACGTGGGATTCAAGATCGAGATAACAGAACAGCCCAAGATTAATTATATAATTTAATCAGCCTAAAGCACACTAGAAACTACAATATATACAATAGGGAATCTACAGAATATACAGTTATGTCAGAGTACAGTTACAGATAAAGCATGGTTTACAAACAGGTATGCAATTCAATCAGTTACCTTGTGCGTCTGGCCACAGGGGGGCGCTGTAGACCAGGTTTCTAGGAACTCCCACAGATGTTTCCTGCACGTGACCCCCAGCGAAAGAACACTGGAAAATGGCCGAAGTAGGGTTATCAACCTGGGCAAATCCAGGTCCCCTCCTACCTTCGTGACCTCAGAGGGAGCACTGCTCCACCCCTGGCTGGAGTTATGGACAAAATCCACAACATGGAATATGGGCCATAGCTTTGCCTGGGAGCGTCGTAGGCGGACGCCAATGCTCTCATTGTGATAGTTATGAATTTAGCTACAGAACGAGAGGACTCATGACTTGTCTATTAGTTCCCCATTGGCTGATATCACGCCCCGGGCATTTCCCAAGCTCCCGCTCCCATAAAAAAGGTGTGCCAGCATCGTCCGCATGCGAAAACACCATTTTTATGGTTGCCGTATTTATCGGAAATACGGCTTGCGAGATATGAACCATTTTTTACTGGAGTCGTTCTGTCTGGCTAGTTCCATAGCCTTGCTAATTAGCTAGCAGCCCCCACTACAGGGTCACGGCAGGGAGTCATCCTGTGTCCATTGTCCACAAGCCACCTAATTTCCATATCACAGGACATGGCCATGGAGGTGTAAGTGGAACACTGAGAACAAGAAGGGAGGGGGCACTGCCAGGGAGTGATGAGGGATTATGACTGGAGTCATAATTCATCTTCATATCCCGGGATTTGCCTCACACCTCCCCCCTTTTGAGGGCGCTAGGGGGCAGCACACTCCGGTGTTCCCCCGTGCGCCCGTCCGCGACCTCTCCTTGTCGGGACAGCCCGTCTGCGTTACCGTGGTCACGGCCCCTTTTGTGGCGAATGGTGAAGTTGTATTGCTGGAGCGCAAGGCTCCATCGCAACAATCGCCCATTCGTCCCAGAGACGGTGTGCAACCAGCTGAGGGGATTGTGGTCCGTCTCCACGATGAAGTGGCGCCCGTATAGATAGGGTTGCAGACGCTGCAGGGCCCACACTATGGCCAGGCACTCCTTCTCCATCGTGGAATAGGCAACTTCCCTTGGTAACAGCTTCCTGCTCAGGTACAAGACTGGGTGCTCTTGGCTCGCAGAGTCCACCTGGCTGAGCACCGCACCGAGGCCGAAGTCACTGGCGTCGGTCTGTACTACAAACGGCCGCGTGAAGTCGGCTGCCTGTAGCACGGGCGGGCTGGACAGGGCGTCCTTTAGGGCCCGGAAGGCTGTCTCGCAGTCCATTGTCCAATCGACTGCAGAGGGCAGCTTCTTCTTGGTGAGGTCCGTCAAGGGCTTTGCCAGGCTACTATAGCATGGAACAAACCTCCTATAGTACCCAGCGGTCCCCAAGAAGGACATCACCTGCTTCTTGGTCCTGGGGGTGGGCCAGGATGCGATGGCCTCCACTTTCTCAGGCTCGGGCTTCAGTGTTCTCCCGCCTACCCGGTGACCGAGGTACTGGACCTCGCTCATGGCCAGCTGACACTTTCCCGGCTTGATGGTCAAACCTGCCCGGTGGATCCGCCTGAGCACCTGTGCTAGATGCTCTAGGTGGTCCTCCCAGGTGGGACTGAAGACGGCAATGTCATCTAGGTACGCGGCCGCGTACCCTTCAAGTCCCTTGAGCAGGGTGTTGACCATCCGCTGGAAAGTGGCAGGGGCATTCCTCATCCCGAATGGCATCACCGTGGACTCGTATAGTCCAAATGGGGTAATAAAGGCAGAGCGTTCCCTGGCCTTGCGAGTCAGGGGGATCTGCCAATATCCCCGGCTCAGATCCATGATGGTCAGGTACTGAGCCCCGGCCAACTGATCGAGCAGGTCATCGATGCGTGGCATTGGGTACGCATCGGCGACCGTGACAGCATTGAGCCCCCTGTAGTCCACGCAGAACCGAGTGGTTCGGTCCTTCTTAGGGACGAGGACTACAGGCGAGGCCCAAGCGCTGTTGGATGCCTGGATCACCCCCAGCTTCAGCATCTCGTCAATCTCCTGGCGCATGTGTTGCTGCACCTCCAGGGAGACCCGATATGCTGAACGCCGGATCGGGGGATGATCCCCAGTGTCCACGTGATGGACAGCCAAGTCAGTCCTTCCGGGCTGGTTGGTAAACAACCCCCGGAAGGGGTGTAGGGTGGCCCACAGCTGGGACCGTTGGTCTTCCAAGAGCTGGTGGCCAACCTCCACATCCTCAATGGATCCGCCTGCCCTAACCTGGGCTAGCATATCCAAGAGGGTTTCTGCTTCTCCCTCCTCGGGCAAGTTGCACACGGGGAGCGCACATGCCTCCCGCTCATGATGTGCCTTCATCATGTTCACATGGAAGGGCTTCCGCCTTCCACGGGCAGGGTCCAGGGTGACCAGGTACGTCACAGGGTTGAGCTGCTGGTACACGAGGTATGGGCCTTCCCAGGCTGCCTGAAGCTTGTCCTGTGGTACGGGGACCAGTACCCACACCTTTTGACCCACTTGGTAGGTCCTCTCACAAGCGTTCTGGTCGTACCAACGCTTCTGATCGGCCTGGGCTTGAGCCATATTGTCGTGTACCAGTTGCGTCAAGGCCTGCATTCTGTCCCGGAAGCGCATGACATACTCGATAACCGACACTCCAGGGGTGGCCAAATCCCCTTCCCAAGCCTCTTTCACCAGAGCCAGGGGGCCCCGCACACGTCGCCCGTACAGGAGCTCAAACGGTGAGAATCCTGTTGAGGCCTGTGGAACCTCCCGGTAAGCAAATAACAGGTGTGGGAGATACCGCTCCCAGTCACGCCCATGGGAGTCGACCAACATCTTAAGCATCTGCTTTAAGGTGCCATTAAACCGCTCGCACAGGCCATTAGTCTGTGGATGGTACGGGCTGGCCACCAGATGTCGCACCTGGACTTGCTTACAGAGGGCCTCCATCAGCTGGGACATGAATTGGGTCCCCCGGTCAGTGAGCATTTCCTGGGGAAAACCCACTCGGGAGAAAATCTCCAGCAATGCGGTGGCCACCTTGTCAGCCCGAATGGACGACAAGGCCACTGCTTCTGGGTACCGGGTGGCATAGTCCACTACCGTCAGTATGAAGCGTTTCCCGGAGCTGCTGGGGATGGCCAGCGGGCCGACCAGATCCACAGCCACCCTCCTGAAAGGCTCATCGATGATGGGCAGAGATACCAGTGGGGCTTTGGGGCGTGGCCCCGCCTTCCCCACTCTCTGACAGGTTTCACACGAACGGCAGTGGGCAGCCACATCGGCCCCCATCTTTGGCCAGTAGAAATGCTGGTTTAACCTGGCCTTGGTCTTAGCGATCCCTAGGTGTCCGGCCATCGGAATCTCATGTGCGATCCGCAACAACTCCGTCCGGAACGGATAGGGTACCACTAACTGTCGGTCCCTGGGCCACGCCTCCGGTGAACCCTGCTGGACCGTGGCCCGGTACAGCCGTCCTTGGTCCCAGACCACTCGCTCCGGGTCCGAGTCCGAGGGAGGCTGTGCCGCCTGCTCCTTAAGAGCTTTCAGGCTGTCGTCAGCTTCTAACGCTGCCTGAAACCCCTGACTAGATGTGGCCAGAATCGACGAGACTGTCACATCTTCAGTCAGTACCCCGGGACCTGTGTCCTGGCCTCCACCTGACTCGGCTGCCACTTGGTCAGAAGGGGAAGAGCTATCGGACCTCCGGGAGGCCCCTTGGCTTCCAGCACTCCCACTGCGGGTGACAGCGGCCACAGCCGCTGCGACCGTGGGTCGTGCCTGCTCCTCCTCCGTTCCTGACCAAGTCGCCGGTTCAGGCAGACCTACCTGGCTTCCTGACACCCCGGTTGTGGGGGAACCATGCACCGAGATCTTACCTGGGAGCACTTTCGCTCCTGGACCGGCCCCAATCTCACCTGCCTGTTCCCCTCCTGCAGCAACAGAACCCCGCTGTGAAATCTCTGGGGACCCCACATTTGCTGTGGTAGCCCCCACCCCACACACTGGTCCTCCCCCTGCAGCACCCTGCTCTCTGCTTATCCCTGCAGAGGGCAACAGATCCCAGCTCACAGGCTGATTACTTGTAGAGGCATTGTCACACCTTTCTCTGACCCCCTCCCCTGTCACAGCTGCAGCTGAGTGTGTGTCTATGGTGTCTATGCAAGCAGAAATATCAGAGTTCACTCCCTCCTCCCTTACATCATTCATAGATAACACATTAACATTGTCCGGAGGCATGTCAGTACTGGCTGAAGATTCAGCCCTTGGTTGGGGCCCAAACTGGGAGGTTATCTGCCCCAAATCTGTCCCAAGTAGCACGTTTGCAGGGATCCGATCAGTTACCCCCACCTCCCTCACCCCTCGCCCTGCGCCCCAGTCCACATAAATGTCAGCAACAGGCAGCGCCGGGTCAATGCCTCCAATCCCGGAGACAGCGAGGGTTTTTCCAGGGATCAAGTCTTGGGGGGACACCATCTCAGGCCGCACCAGAGTCACCTCCGAGGCGCTGTCTCGCAGTCCTATGGTCACAGACCGGCCGACGGTGACAGGTTGGAAGCTGTCCAGGGACCTACCACCACCCCCACCCACACAATACACCTTGGGCGGCCCTTGGGACGGGGACGGAGCCGGGGCCTTGGGACGCTGAGGGCACATGGCCTTGAAGTGTCCAGGTAGGTTGCACTGGTGGCACCGTCTTGGCTCTGCCACGGGCCTGGAGAGGGGAGTTGAGGGGGACACCCCCTGCAGTCTAGGGGCAGGTGGGGCAGTCGCAGAATTCATCTTACCCCCTCTCCAGGTGCTGCTGGTGGCCGCTCTCCTGGCCTCAGGGGCCCGGTTGTTGGTGTAGTCATCGGCAAGGGCAGCTGTAGCCGTGGACCCCTTTGGCTTCTGGTCTCGGATGAACTGGCGGAGATCCTCAGGGCAGTTCCACAAGAGTTGCTCCGTGATGAACAAGTCCAGGATCTCCGGTCCGGTGGAAAGCTGCAGGCCTTGGGTCCAGTGGTCGGCAGCTCGGGCAAGTGCCCGCCGGTGGTCAGCCCAGGAGTCCTTTGGTCCCTTCTGTAGGCTCCGGAACTTCTTGCGGTAGGACTCTGGAGTGAGGTTGTACTGTTGGATCAGGGCCCGCTTGATGGTGTCGTAGCCCTGATCTGCCTCAGCAGGCAAGTCCCCAAGGATATCCAGGGCCTTACCCCTTAAACGGGGGGTCAGGTATTTGGCCCACTGGTCCTTGTCCAGATGGTGCTGCAAGCAAGTCCGTTCAAAAGCAGTCAAGAAAGAGTCCAAGTCTCCATCCTTCTCCAGCACTGGGAAGTCCTCAACACGGACCTTTGGAAGTTTGGTGTCTCGAAGGTCACGTGTGGCTGATGAGGGCCGGAGCTGAGCTAGCTGCAGCTGGTAGTCACGGTCTGCCTGTCGCTCTCGCTCTCGCTCTTCACGCGCTGCCTGCCGCTCTCGCTCCGCAGCCTCACGCTCTGCGTGCCGCTCCGCAGCCTCAGCGTCACGCGCTGCCTGCCGCTCTGCCCTGCGCTCTGCCAGGAGTTCCTTGTAGCCCTTCTGGTCTCCAGCCTGGAGAAGGGCCATAGCCATTTGAAGAAGGCTATCCGAGCCTCCCAGGCTCGGTGGAATGGCACGTGGTGATCTGCGGCACGCTGCAGAGCTAGGCGATTCACTGTCCCTTTCAGAGCGGAGGGCTGGCATCTGGCTCGTTGAGGAACCTTGGGTGAGCTGCTCCTCATCTTGTCCATAATTGCCAGGTTGTGCAATGTCCTCGGCAGAACGGTTTTCTGGCGTCGAGCTCCTGGAGGACTCGTGGGCAACCTCCTCATTGCTGTCCACAGCACCGTCCTCCCTCTCTTCGGCTCCTGCCTTAGCATTGGCCAGTTGCATAGCTCTGCTCCTGGTGCTCTCAGCCATTCTTGCAGACTTTTGGTCACTGACACAGAACTGACACCTGATGCCTCCACACACCTTACAGTATCTGCACTCTGACACTCTAGTGTTGAGCTAGTCTGAAGACCCCAGCAGCCACAGCTGCTGCAGGCAGTCTTTAGTGTCTGGGAGTATGGGTCTCACACTCACACACACTATTATCTCGATCCCACCGCTTGCCACCAATATGTCACAAACCACCGGGGGGGTCACTCAGAAATCCCCCGCGCTGGCTACCAGTACATCACAATCGGGGGGTAACAAGTGGGGGTCACCCCTCCTTTATACCTCCCGACCGACAGAGCACGTGATGCGCTCTCTAGCGCCCCTCTTATAGTCAGGCCAATTATGGAATTGCCCGACAATAAGCAAGGAGGCCGCTATACTACTTATGCCGATTATTGAAGGGTCCCCGGTGAGAGTAGGGTATATATTCCCCCGACCTCCGCGGGCGGAATATATAAAACCTCCCCGAATCTCACTGGCCTCCCCACAATAATCCTTGGCACAAACTCGCTGCCACCAACCGATTTACGGTAACTATTAGCCGAACACACAGACGTGGGATTCAAGATCGAGATAACAGAACAGCCCAAGATTAATTATATAATTTAATCAGCCTAAAGCACACTAGAAACTACAATATATACAATAGGGAATCTACAGAATATACAGTTATGTCAGAGTACAGTTACAGATAAAGCATGGTTTACAAACAGGTATGCAATTCAATCAGTTACCTTGTGCGTCTGGCCACAGGGGGGCGCTGTAGACCAGGTTTCTAGGAACTCCCACAGATGTTTCCTGCACGTGACCCCCAGCGAAAGAACACTGGAAAATGGCCGAAGTAGGGTTATCAACCTGGGCAAATCCAGGTCCCCTCCTACCTTCGTGACCTCAGAGGGAGCACTGCTCCACCCCTGGCTGGAGTTATGGACAAAATCCACAACATGGAATATGGGCCATAGCTTTGCCTGGGAGCGTCGTAGGCGGACGCCAATGCTCTCATTGTGATAGTTATGAATTTAGCTACAGAACGAGAGGACTCATGACTTGTCTATTAGTTCCCCATTGGCTGATATCACGCCTCGGGCATTTCCCAAGCTCCCGCTCCCATAAAAAAGGTGTGCCAGCATCGTCCGCATGCGAAAACACCATTTTTATGGTTGCCGTATTTATCGGAAATACGGCTTGCGAGATATGAACCATTTTTTACTGGAGTCGTTCTGTCTGGCTAGTTCCATAGCCTTGCTAATTAGCTAGCAGCCCCCACTACAGGGTCACGGCAGGGAGTCATCCTGTGTCCATTGTCCACAAGCCACCTAATTTCCATATCACAGGACATGGCCATGGAGGTGTAAGTGGAACACTGAGAACAAGAAGGGAGGGGGCACTGCCAGGGAGTGATGAGGGATTATGACTGGAGTCATAATTCATCTTCATATCCCGGGATTTGCCTCACAGGGGAGTGTCTGTAATATATGCAAGATATTACATGGGGGAGTATCTGTAATATATGCAAAATACTACACAGGGGAGTGTCTGTAATATATGCAAGATATTACACGGGGGAGTGTCTGTATTACACGTATGATATTACACGGGGGAGTGTTTGTAATATATGCAACATATTACACATTGGAGTGTCTGTAATATATGCAAGATATTACACGGGGGAGTGTCTGTAATATATGTGTGATATTACACGGGGGAGTGTCTGTAATATATGCAAGATATTACACGGGGGAGTGTCTGTAATATATGCAAGATATTACACGGGGGAGTGTCTGTAATATATGCAAGATATTACACGGGGGAGTGTCTGTAATATATGCAAGATATTACACGGGGGAGTGTCTGTAATATATGCAAGATATTACAGGGGGAGTGTCTGTAATATACGCAAGATATTACACGGGGGAGTGTCTGTAATATACGCAGGATATTACACGGGGAAGTGTCTGTAATATATGCAAGATATTACACGGGGGAGTGTCTGTAATATATGAGAGATATTACACGGGGGAGTGTCTGTAATATATGCAAGATATTACACGGGGGAGTGTCTGTAACATATGCAAGATATTACACAGGGGAGTGTCTGTAATATATGCAAGATATTACACGGGGGAGTGTCTGTAATATATGAGAGATATTACACGGGGGAGTGTCTGTAATATATGCAAGATATTACACGGGGGAGTGTCTGTAATATATGCAAGATATTACAGGGGGATGTCTGTAATATATGCAAGATATTACAGGGGGGAGTGTCTGTAACATATGCAAGATATTACATAGAGGAGTGTCTGTAACATATGCAAGATATTACACGGGGGAGTATCTGTAATATATGCAAGATATTACACGGGGGAGTGTCTGTAATATATGCAAGATATTACATGGGGGAGTGTCTGTAATATATGCAAGACATTACAGGGGGGAGTGTCTGTAATATATGCAAGATATTACAGGGGGGAATGTCTGTAATATATGCAAGATATTACACGGGGGAGGGTCTGTAATATATATGTGATATTACACGGGGGAGTGTCTGTAATATATGCAAGATATTACACGGGGAGGGTCTGTAATATATGTGTGATATTACACGGGGGAGTGTCTGTAATATATGCAAGATATTACACGGGGGAGTATCTGTAATATATGCAAGATATTACACGGGGGAGTGTCTGTAATATATGCAAGATATTACACGGGGGAGTGTCTGTAATATATGCAAGATATTACACGGGGGAGTGTCTGTAATATATGCAAGATATTACATGGGGGAGTGTCTGTAATATATGCAAGATATTACATGGGGGAGTGTCTGTAATATGCAAGATATTACATGGGGGAGTATCTGTAATATATGCAAAATACTACACAGGGGAGTGTCTGTAATATATGCAAGATATTACACGGGGGAGTGTCTGTATTACACGTATGATATTACACGGGGGAGTGTTTGTAATATATGCAAGATATTACACATTGGAGTGTCTGTAATATATGCAAGATATTACACGGGGGAGTGTCTGTAATATATGTGTGATATTACACGGGGAGAGTGTCTGTAATATATGCAAGATATTACACGGGGGAGTGTCTGTAATATATGCAAGATATTACACGGGGGAGTGTCTGTAATATATGCAAGATATTACAGGGGGGTGTCTGTAATAGATGCAAGATATTACAGGGGGGAGTGTCTGTAACATATGCAAGATATTACATAGGGGAGTGTCTGTAACATATGCAAGATATTACACGGGGGAGTGTCTGTAATATATGCAAGATATTACACGGGGAAGTGTCTGTAATATATGCAAGATATTTCACGGGGGAGTGTCTGTAATATATGCAAGATATTACACGGGGGAGTGTCTGTAATATATGCAAGATATTACAGGGGGGAGTGTCTGTAATATATGCAAGATATTACAGGGGGGAGTGTCTGTAATATATGCAAGTTATTACAGGCGGGAGTGTCTGTAATATATGCAAGATATTACACGGGGGAGTGTCTGTAATATATGCAAGATATTACACGGGGGAGTGTCTGTAATATATGCAAGATATTACACGGGGGTGTGTCTGTAATATATGCAAGATATTACACAGGGGAGTGTCTGTAACATATGCAAGATATTACACGGGGGAGTGTCTGTATTATATGGAAGATATTACACGGGGGAGTGTCTGTAATATATGCAAGATATTACACGGGGGAGTGTCTGTAATATATGTGTGATATTACACGGGGGAGTGTCTGTAATATATGCAAGATATTACACGGGGGAGTGTCTGTAATATATGCAAGATATTACACGGGGAAGTGTCTGTAATATATGTGTGATATTACACGGGGGAGGGTCTGTAATATATGCAAGATATTACACGGGGGAGTGTCTGTAATATATGCAAGATATTACACGGGGGAGTGTCTGTAATATATGCAAGATATTACACGGGGGTGTGTCTGTAATATATGCAAGATATTACACAGGGGAGTGTTTGTAACATATGCAAGATATTACACGGGGGAGTGTCTGTAATATATGCAAGATATTACACGGGGGAGTGTCTGTAATATATCCAAGATATTACACGGGGGAGTGTCTGTAATATATGTGTGATATTACACGGGGGAGTGTCTGTAATATATGCAAGATATTACACGGGGGGAGTGTCTGTAATATATGCAAGATATTACACGGGGAAGTGTCTGTAATATATGTGTGATATTACACGGGGGAGTGTCTGTAATATATGCAAGATATTACACGGGGGGTGTCTGTAATATATGCAATATATTACACGGGGAAGTGTCTGTAATATATGCAAGATATTACACGCGGGAGTGTCTGTAATATATGCAAGATATTACACGGGGAGGGTCTGTAGTATATGCAAGATATTACAGGGGGGAGTGTCTGTAATATATGAAAGATATTACAGGGGGAGTGTCTGTAATATTTGCAAGATATTACACGGGGGAGTGTCTGTAATATGTGCAAGATATTATATGGGGGAGTGTCTGTAATATATGCAAGATATTACACGGGGGAGTGTCTGTAATATATGCAAGATATTACACGGGGGAGTGTCTGTAATATATGCAAGATATTACACGGGGGGGTGTCTGTAATATATGCAAGAATTTACACGGGGAAGTGTCTGTAATATATGCAAGATATTACACGGGGGAGTGTCTGTAATATATGCAAGATATTACACGGGGAAGGGTCTGTAGTATATGCAAGATATTACAGGGGAGAGTGTCTGTAACATATGCAAGATATTACACGGGGGAGTGTCTGTAATATATGCAATATATTACACGGGGGAGTGTCTGTGATATATTCAAGATATTACAGGGGGGAGTGTCTATAATATATGCAAGATATTACACGGGGAAGTGTCTGTAATATATGCAAGATATTTACAAGGGGAAGTGTCTGTAATATATGCAAGATATTACACGGGGGAGTGTCTGTAATATATGCAAGATACATTACATGGGGGAGTGTGTGTATTACACGTGTGATATTACACGGGGGGAGCATCTGTATTACACGTGTGATATTACACGGTGGGAGTGTCTGTATTACACGTGTGATATTACACGGTGGGAGTGTCTGTATTACACGTGTGATATTACACGGGGGAGTGTCTGTATTACACGTGTGATATTACACGGGGGAGTGTCTGTATTACACGAGTGATATCACGCGGGGGAGGGTCTGTATTACACGTGTGATATCATGCCGGGGCTGTCAGTCACTGTTACATGTGCAGATACTGGAGGTATTGATGATTTCTTGTCCTCAGGAGACGAGGATCCGGTGTTCAGATCGGGACAGTCAGAGTTTAGTGAACACCTTGTCCATCAGTAACCGCTATGGATGTGAAGAGGTGACGCACATCGCCAGAGCTGAGAGCCGGGAGGATCTTCGCCGCTGGATGGAGGCTTTCTGGCAGCACTTCTATGACATGAGTATGTGTGGCCCCGGTTTCCTTCTTTTTCTAGGCTGTGGGTTTATCTTTGTCCTCCTGGCTGTTCTCTGTTCCTTTGATGCACTGACGTCTCTCTCCTTTTTGAGGGATGATCCTTCTTCCTTTCTCCTTTTTGAGGGATGATCCTTCTTCCTTTCTCCTTTTTGAGGGATGATCCTTCTTCATTTCTTTCTTCTTTTTGAGGGATGATCCTTCTTCCTTTCTCTTTCCTTTTTGAGGGATGATTCTTCTTCCTTTCTCTCTCCTTTTTGAGGGATGACCCTTCTTCCTTTCTCTCCTTTTTGAGGGATGACCCTTCTTCCTTTCTCTTTCCTTTTTGAGGGATGATCCTTCTTCCTTTCTCCTTTTTGAGGGATGATCCTTCTTCCTTTCTTTTTTCTTTTTGAGGGATGATCCTTATTCCTTTCTCTCTCCTTTTTGAGGGATGATCCTTCTTCCTTTCTCTCCTTTTTGAGGGATGATCCTTCTTCCTTTCTCCTTTTTGAGGGATGATCCTTCTTCCTTTCTCTTTCCTTTTTGAGGGATGATCCTTCTTCCTTTCTCTTCTTTATGAGGGATGCTCCTTCTTCCTTTCTCTTTTTTTTTTGAGGGATGATCCTTCTTCCTTTCTCTTCTTTATGAGGGATGATCCTTCTTCCTTTCTCTTCTTTATGAGGGATGATCCTTCTTCCTTTCTCTTTTATTTTTGAGGAATTATCCTTCTTCCTTTCTCCTTTTTGAGGGATGATTCTTATTCCTTTCTCTCTCCTTTTTGAGGGATGATCATTCTTCCTTTCTCTCTCCTTTTTGAGGGATGACCCTTCTTCCTTTCTCTCCTTTTTGAGGGATGATCCTTCTTCCTTTCTCTTTCCTTTTTGAGGGATGATCCTTCTTCCTTTCTCCTTTTTGAGGGATGATCCTTCTTCCTTTCTTTTTTCTTTTTGAGGGATGATCCTTATTCCTTTCTCTCTCCTTTTTGAGGGATGATCCTTCTTCCTTTCTCTCCTTTTTGAGGGATGATCCTTCTTCCTTTCTCCTTTTTGAGGGATGATCCTTCTTCCTTTCTCTTTCCTTTTTGAGGGATGATCCTTCTTCCTTTCTCTTCTTTATGAGGGATGCTCCTTCTTCCTTTCTCTTTTTTTTTTTGAAGGATGATCCTTCTTCCTTTCTCTTCTTTATGAGGGATGATCCTTCTTCCTTTCTCTTCTTTATGAGGGATGATCCTTCTTCCTTTCTCTTTTATTTTTGAGGAATGATCCTTCTTCCTTTCTCCTTTTTGAGGGATGATTCTTATTCCTTTCTCTCTCCTTTTTGAGGGATGATCATTCTTCCTTTCTCTCCTTTTTGAGGGATGATCCTTCTTCCTTTCTCTCTCCTTTTTGAGGGATGATCCTTCTTCCTTTCTCTCCTTTTTGAGGGATGATCCTTCTTCCTTTCTCCTTTTTGAGGGATGATCCTTCTTCCTTTCTCTTTCCTTTTTGAGGGATGATCCTTCTTCCTTTCTCTTCTTTATGAGGGATGCTCCTTCTTCCTTTCTCTTTTTTTTTGAGGGATGATCCTTCTTCTTTTCTCTTCTTTATGAGGGATGATCCTTCTTCCTTTCTCTTCTTTATGAGGGATGATCCTTCTTCCTTTCTCTTTTATTTTTGAGGAATGATCCTTCTTCCTTTCTCCTTTTTGAGGGATGATTCTTCTTCCTTTCTCTCTCCTTTTTGAGGGATGATCCTTCTTCCTTTCTCCTTTTTGAGGGATGATTCTTCTTCCTTTCTCTTCTTTATGAGGGATGATCCTTCTTCCTTTCTCTTTTTTATGAGGGATGATCCTTCTTCCTTTCTCTTTTTTATGAGGGATGATCCTTCTTCCTTTCTCTTTTTTTATGAGGGATGATCCTTCTTCCTTTCTATTCTTTATGAGGGATGATCCTTCTTCGTTTCTCTTCTTTATGAGGGATGATCCTTCTTCCTTTCTCTTTCCTTTTTGAGGGATGATCCTTCTTCCTTTCTCCATTTTGAGGGATGATCCTTTTTCCTTTCTCTTTCCTTTTTGAGGGATGATCCTTCTTCCTTTCTCTTTCCTTTTTGAGGGATGCTCCTTCTTCCTTTCTCTTTCCTTTTTGAGGGATGATCCTTCTTCCTTTCTCTCTCCTTTTTGAGGGATGATCCTTCTTCCTTTCTCTTTCCTTTTTGAGGGATGATCCTTCTTCCTTTCTCCTTTTTGAGGGATGATCCTTTTTCCTTTCTCTTTCCTTTTTGAGGGATGATCCTTCTTCCTTTCTCTTTCCTTTTTGAGGGATGATCCTTCTTCCTTTCTCTTTCCTTTTTGAGGGATGATCCTTCTTCCTTTCTCCTTTTTGAGGGATGATCCTTCTTCCTTTCTCCTTTTTGAGGGATGATCCTTCTTCCTTTCTCCTTTTTGAGGGATAATCCTTCTTCCTTTCTCTTTTTTATGAGGGATGATCCTTCTTCCTTTCTCTTTTTTTATGAGGGATGATCCTTCTTCCTTTCTATTCTTTATGAGGGATGATCCTTCTTCGTTTCTCTTCTTTATGAGGGATGATCCTTCTTCCTTTCTCTTTCCTTTTTGAGGGATGATCCTTCTTCCTTTCTCCATTTTGAGGGATGATCCTTTTTCCTTTCTCTTTCCTTTTTGAGGGATGATCCTTCTTCCTTTCTCTTTCCTTTTTGAGGGATGCTCCTTCTTCCTTTCTCTTTCCTTTTTGAGGGATGATCCTTCTTCCTTTCTCTCTCCTTTTTGAGGGATGATCCTTCTTCCTTTCTCTTTCCTTTTTGAGGGATGATCCTTCTTCCTTTCTCCTTTTTGAGGGATGATCCTTTTTCCTTTCTCTTTCCTTTTTGAGGGATGATCCTTCTTCCTTTTCTCTTTCCTTTTTGAGGGATGATCCTTCTTCCTTTCTCTTTCCTTTTTGAGGGATGATCCTTCTTCCTTTCTCCTTTTTGAGGGATGATCCTTCTTCCTTTCTCCTTTTTGAGGGATGATCCTTCTTCCTTTCTCCTTTTTGAGGGATAATCCTTCTTCCTTTCTCCTTTTTGAGGGATAATCCTTCCTTTCTCTCTCCTTTTTGAGAGATGCTCCGTCTTCTTTTCTCTCTTTTTGAGGGACACTTCTTCCTTTGTCTCACTTTTCCAATATTATTCTTAGTAGTTTTGTCTTTCTGTCTGGACTGTGCCCTGGTTTACCTCAGGCAGTTGTAAGGTTTCCTTCTCACTTTTGCTGTGGATTGGTTCATCCTGTTTTCACACTTATCTTCTCTTTCCATCTTTCCCTGTGTCCTTTCTCAACACTTTTTGACCTTTCCCCAATTTCTCTTTTTGTAGTTTCTCCTCTGTCCTTCCTCCTCTTTCTCTGTCCTTCCTCCTCTTTCCCCCTCTTTCTCTGTCCTTCCTCCTCTTTCTCCCTCCTTCCTCCGTTTCTGTCCTTCCTCCTCTCATTGACCTTCCTTCCCTGTCTGTCCTTCCTCCTTTGTTCTTCCTCCTCTGTCTCTGTCCTCCTTCCTCCTGTCTGTCCTTCCTCCTCTGTCTCTCTCCTTCCTTCTTTTCTGTCCTTCCTTCTCTTTCTCTGTCCTTCCCTTTCCCTGTCCTTCCTTCTCTTTCTCTATCCTTACTCCTCTGTCTCTGACCTTCATCCTGTCTGTCTTTTCTTCTTTTTCTCTGTCCTTCCGTCTTTGTCTCTATCCTTCCCTTTTCTCCTCTTCCAGTCCCTCTGTCCTCTCTTTCTGTCCCTTTCTCCTCTCTTCAGTCCCTTTCTCCTCTTCCTGTCCTTTTCTCCCTTTCATGTCTTTTTGTCCTCGCTTCCTGTCCCTTTCTCCTCTTTCTGTACCTCTGTCCTCTTTCTGTCCCTTTCTCCTCTTCATGTCCCGTTGTCCTCTCTTTCTGTCCCTTTCTCCTCTTCCTGTCCCTTTCTCCTCTTCCTGTCCCTTTGTCCTCTCTTCCTGTCCATTTGTCCTCTATTCCTGTCCCTTTGTCCTCTCTTCCTGTCCCCTTCTTCTCTCTTACAGTCCCTTTGTACTCTTCCTGTCCCTTTCTCCTTTTCATGTCCCTTTGTCCTCTCTTTCTGTCCCTTTGTCCTCTCTTTCTGTCTCTTTCTCCTCTTCCTGTCCCTTTCTCCTCTCTTCTTGTCCCTTTCTCCTCTTCCTGTCCCTTTCTCCTCTTCCTGTCCCTCTGTCCTCTTTCTGTCCCTTTCTCCTCTTTCTGTCCCTTTCTCCTCTTCCTGTCCCTATCCTCTCTTTCTGTTCCTATCCTCTCTTTCTGTCCCTTTCTCCTCTCTTTCTGTCCCTTTCTCCTCTTCCTGTCCCTTTCTCCTCTCTTCCTGTCCCTTTCTCCTCTCTTCCTGTCCCTTTCTCCTCTTCCAGTCTCTTTCTCCTCTTCCTGTCCCTCTGTCCTCTTCCTGTCCCTTTCTCCTCTTCCTGTCGCTTTCTCCTCTCTTTCTGTCCCTTTCTCCTCTTTCTGTCCCTTTCTCCTCTTTCTGTCCCTCTGTCCTCTTTCTCATCTTCCTATCCCTCTGTCCTCTCTTTCTCCTCTTCTTGTCCCTTTCTCCTCTTTCTATCCCTTTTGGCCTCTCTTCCCGTCCCTTTCTCCTCTTCCTGTCCCTCTGTCCTCTCTCCTTTTCCTGTCCCTCTGTCCTCTCTTCCTGTCCCTCTGTCCTCTCTTCCTGTCCCTTTCTCCTCTTCCTGTCCCTTTCTCCTCTTTCTGTCCCTTTCTCCCCTCTTGCTGTCCCTTTCTCCTCTATTTCTGTCCCTTTCTCCTCTCTTTCTGTCCCTTTCTCCTCTTCCTGTCCCTCTGTCCTCTCTTCCTGTCCCTTTCTTCTCTTCCAGTCCCTTTCTTCTCTTCCTGTCTCTTTCTCCTCTTCCAGTCTCTTTCTCCTTTTCCTGTCCTCTGTCCTCTTCCTGTTCCTTTCTCTTCTTCCTGTCCTTCTGTCCACTCTTTCTCCTCTTCCTGTCCCTTTCTCCTCTTCTGGTTCCTTTCTCCTCATTCTGTCCCTTTTGTCCTCTCTTCCTGTCCCTTTCTCTTCTTCCTGTCCTTCTGTCCTCTCTTTCTCCTTTTGCTGTCCCTTTCTCCTTTTCCTGTCCTTTTTTCCTCTCCTGTCCCTCTGTCCTCTCTTTCTCCTCTTCCTGTCCCTCTGTGTTCTTCCTGTCCCTTTCTCCCCTCTTTCTGTTCCTTTCTCCCCTCTTTCTGTCCCTTTCTCCCCTCTTTCTGTCCCTTTCTCCTTTTTTTTCTGTCCCTTTCTCCTCTTCCTGTCCCTCTGTCCTCTTTCTCCTCTTCCTGTCCCTTTCTCCTCTTCTTGTCCCTCTGTCCTCTCTTTCTCCTTTTCCTGTCCCTTTCTCCTCTTCCAGTCCCTTTCTCCTCTTCCAGTCCCTTTCTTCTCTCTCTGCCCTTTCTCCTCTTCCAGTCTCTTTCTCCTCTTCCTGTCCCTTTCTCCTCTCTGTCTGCCCTTTCTCCTCTTCCAGTCTCTTTCTCCTCTTCCTGTCCCTCTGTCCTCTTTCTGTCCCTTTCTCCTCTACCTGTCCCTCTGTTCTCTCTTTCTCCTCTTCCTGTCCCTCTGTTCTCTCTTTCTCCTTTTCCTGTCCCTCTGTCCTCTCTTTCTGTCCCTTTCTCCTCTCTTTCTCCTCTTCCTATCCCTCTGTCGTCTCTTTATCCTCTTCCTGTCCCTTTCTCCTCTTCCTGTTCCTTTCTCCTTTTTCTGTCCCTTTTGGCCTCTCTTCCTGTCCCTTTCTCCTCTTCCTGTCCCTCTGTCCTCTCTTTCTCCTTTTCCTGTCCCTTTCTCCTTTTCCTGTCCCTTTTTCCACTTCCTGTCCCTCTGTCCTCTCTCCTCTTCCTGTCTCTCTGTCCTCTTCCTGTCCCTCTGTCCTCTCTTCCTGTCCCTTTCTCCTCTTCCTGTCCCTTTCTCCTCTTTCTGTCCCTTTCTCCTCTCTTTCTGTCCCTTTCTCTTCTTCCTGTCCCTCTGTCCTCTCTTACTGTCCCTCTGTCCTCTCTTCCTGTCCCTTTCTTCTCTTCCAGTCCCTTTCTTCTCTTCCTGTCTCTTTCTCCTCTTCCAGTCTCTTTCTCCTCTTTCTGTCCCTTTGTCCTCTCTTTCTGTCCCTTTCTCCTCTTCCTTTCCCTTTCTCCTCTTTCTCATCTTCCTGTCCCTCTGTCCTCTTTCTCCTCTTCCTGTCCCTTTCTCCTCTTCCTGTGCTTCTGTCCTCTCTTTCTCCTCTTCCTGTCCCTTTCTCCTTTTCCTGTCCCTTTTTTCTCTTCCTGTCCCTCTGTCCTCTTTCTCCTCTTCCTGTCCCTCTGTCCTCTTCCTGTCCCTCTGTCCTCTCCCTGTCCCTGTCCTCTTCCTGTCCCTTTCTCCTCTTCCTGTCCCTCTGTCCTTTTTTTCTGTCCCTTTCTTCTCTTCCTGTCCCTCTGTCCTCTTTCTCCTCTTCCTGTCCCTTTCTCCTCTTCCTGTCCCTTTCTCCTCTTCCTGTCCCTTTCTCCTCTTCCTGTCCCTCTGTCCTCTCTTTCTCCTGTCCCTTTCTCCTCTTCCAGTCCCTTTCTCCTCTTCCAGTCCCTTTCTTCTCTTCCTGTCCCTCTGTCCTCTTCCTGTCC
Source organism: Anomaloglossus baeobatrachus (assembly GCF_048569485.1). Lineage (NCBI taxonomy): Eukaryota > Metazoa > Chordata > Amphibia > Anura > Aromobatidae > Anomaloglossus > Anomaloglossus baeobatrachus. The sequence goes on along the minus strand of NC_134353.1, from coordinate 3,390,946 downwards.
CTTTCTCCTCTTCCAGTCACTTTCTTCTCTTCCTGTCCCTTTCTCCTCTCTCTCCCCTTTCTCCTCTTCCAGTCTCTTTCTCCTCTTCCTGTCCCTTTCTCCTCTCTGTCTGCCCTTTCTCCTCTTCCAGTCTCTTTCTCCTCTTCCTGTCCCTCTGTCCTCTTCCTGTCCCTTTCTCCTCTTCCTGTCCATTCCTCCTCTTCCTGTCCCTTTCTCCTCTCTTTCTGTCCCTTTCTCCTCTTCCTGTCCCTTTCTCCTCTTCCTGTCCCTTTCCCCTCTTCCTGTCACTTTCTGTCCCTTTCTCCTCTTTCTGTCCCTTTCTCCTCTTTCTGTCCCTTTCTCCTCTTCCAGTCCCTTTCTTCTCTTTCTGTCCCTTTCTCCTCTCTCTGCCCTTTCTCCTCTTCCAGTCTTTCTCCTCTTCCTGTCCCTTTCTCCTCTTCCAGTCTCTTTCTCCTCTTCCTGTCCCTCTGTCCTCTTCCTGTCCCTTTCTCCTCTTCCTGTCCCTTTCTCCTCTTCCTGTCCCTTTCTCCTCTTTCTGTCCCTTTCTCCTCTCTTTCTGTCCCTTTCTCCTCTTCCTGTCCCTTTCTCCGCTTCCTGTCCCTCTGTCCTCTCTTTCTCCTCTTCCTGTCCCTCTGTCCTCTCTTTCTCCTCTTCCTGTCCCTCTGTCCTCTCTTTCTCCTCTTCCTGTCCCTCTGTCCTCCTCTTCCCGTTCCTCTGTCCTCTCTTTCTCCTCTTCCTGTCACTCTGTCCCTTTCTCCTCTTCCTGTCCCTCTGTCCCTTTCTCCTCTTCCTGTCCCTCTGTCCTCTCTTTCTCCTCTTCCTGTCCTTCTGTCCCTCTGTCCTCTTCCTGTCCCTCTGTCCTCTTCCTGTCCCTCTGTCCTCCTCCTGTCCCTTTCTCCCCTCTTTCTGTCCCTTTCTCCTCTTTTTCTGTCCCTTTCTCCTCTTCCTGTCCCTCTGTCCTCTTTCTCCTCTTCCTGTCCCTTTCTCCTCTTCCTGTCCCTCTGTCCTCTCTTTCTCCTTTTCCTATCCCTTTCTCCTCTTCCAGTCCCTTTCTCCTCTTCCAGTCCCTTTCTTCTCTTCCTGTCCCTCTGTCCTCTTCCTGTCCCTTTCTCCTCTTCCAGTCCCTTTCTTCTCTTCCAGTCCCTTTCTTCTCTTCCTGTCCCTTTCTCCTCTTCCAGTCTCTTTCTCCTCTTCCTGTCCCTTTCTCCTCTTCCTGTCCCTTTCTCCTCTCTTTCTCCTCTTCCTGTCCCTCTGTCCTCTCTTTCTCCTCTTCCTGTCCCTCTGTCCTCTCTTTCTCCTCTTCCTGTCCCTCTGTCCTCTCTTTCTCCTCTTCCTGTCCCTCTGTCCTCTTTCTCCTCTTCCTGTCCCTCTGTCCTCTCTTTCTCCTCTTCCTGTCCCTCTGTCCTCTCTTTCTCCTCTTCCTGTCCCTCTGTCCTCTCTTTCTCCTCTTCCTGTCCCTCTGTCCTTTCTCCTCTTCCTGTCCCTCTGTCCCTTTCTCCTCTTCCTGTCCCTCTGTCCTCTCTCCTCTTCCTGTCCCTCTGTCCTCTCTTTCTCCTCTTCCTGTCCCTCTGTCCTCTCTTTCTCCTCTTCCTGTCCCTCTGTCCTCTCTCCTCTTCCTGTCCCTCTGTCCTCTTTCTCCTCTTCATGTCCCTCTGTCCCTTTCTCCTCTTCCAGTCCATCTGTCCCTTTCTCCTGTTCCAGTCCCTTTCTCCTGTTTCAGTCCCTTTCTCCTCTTCCAGTCCCTTTCTCCTCTTCCTGTCCCTTTCTCCTCTTCCTGTCCCTTTCTCCTCTTCCTGTCCCTTTCTCCTCTTCCTGTCCCTTTCTCCTCTTCCAGTCCCTTTCTCCTCTTCCTGTGCCTTTCTCCTCTCTGTCCTCTCTTTCTCCTCTTCCTGTCCCTCTGTCCTCTTTCTCCTCTTCCTGTCCCTCTGTCCCTTTCTCCTCTTCCAGTCCCTCTGTCCCTTTCTCCTGTTCCAGTCCCTTTCTCCTGTTCCAGTCCCTTTCTCCTCTTCCAGTCCCTTTCTCCTCTTCCAGTCCCTTTCTCCTCTTGCTGTCCCTTTCTCCTCTTCCTGTCCCTTTCTCCTCTTCCAGTCCCTTTCTCCTCTTCCTCTCCCTTTCTCCTCTTCCTGTCCCTTTCTCCTCTTCCTGTGCCTTTCTCCTCTTCCAGTCCCTTTCTCCTCTTCCTGTGCCTTTCTCCTCTCTGTCCTCTCTTTCTCCTCTTCCTGTCCCTCTGTCCTCTCTTTCTCCTTTTCCTGTCCCTCTGTCCTGTCTTTCTCCTCTTCCTGTCCCTCTGTCCTCTCTTTCTCCTCTTCCTGTCCCTCTGTCCTTTCTCCTCTTCCTGTCCCTCTGTCCCTTTCTCCTCTTCCTGTCCCTCTGTCCTCTCTCCTCTTCCTGTCCCTCTGTCCTCTCTTTCTCCTCTTCCTGTCCCTCTGTCCTCTCTTTCTCCTCTTCCTGTCCCTCTGTCCTCTCTCCTCTTCCTGTCCCTCTGTCCTCTTTCTCCTCTTCATGTCCCTCTGTCCCTTTCTCCTCTTCCAGTCCCTCTGTCCCTTTCTCCTGTTCCAGTCCCTTTCTCCTGTTCCAGTCCCTTTCTCCTCTTCCAGTCCCTTTCTCCTCTTCCTGTCCCTTTCTCCTCTTCCTGTCCCTTTCTCCTCTTCCTGTCCCTTTCTCCTCTTCCAGTCCCTTTCTCCTCTTCCAGTCCCTTTCTCCTCTCTGTCCTCTCTTTCTCCTCTTCCTGTCCCTCTGTCCTCTCTTTCTTCTCTTCCTGTCCCTCTGTCCTCTTTCTCCTCTTCCTGTCCCTCTGTCCCTTTCTCCTCTTCCAGTCCCTCTGTCCCTTTCTCCTGTTCCAGTCCCTTTCTCCTGTTCCAGTCCCTTTCTCCTCTTCCAGTCCCTTTCTCCTCTTCCAATCCCTTTCTCCTCTTGCTGTCCCTTTCTCCTCTTCCTGTCCCTTTCTCCTCTTCCTGTCCCTTTCTCCTCTTCCTGTCCCTTTCTCCTCTTCCTGTCTCTTTCTCCTCTTCCTGTCCCTTTCTCCTCTTCCAGTCCCTTTCTCCTCTTCCTGTGCCTTTCTCCTCTCTGTCCTCTCTTTCTCCTCTTCCTGTCCCTCTGTCCTCTCTTTCTCCTCTTCCTGTCCCTCTGTCCTCTCTTTCTCCTGTTCCTGTCCCTCTGTCCTCTTTCTCCTCTTCCTGTCCCTCTGTCCCTTTCTCCTCTTCCAGTCCCTCTGTCCCTTTCTCCTCTTCCAGTCCCTTTCTCCTGTTCCAGTCCCTTTCTCCTCTTCCTGTCCCTTTCTCCTCTTCCTGTCCCTTTCTCCTCTTCCTGTCCCTTTCTCCTCTTCCTGTCCCTTTCTCCTCTTCCTGTGCCTTTCTCCTCTTCCTGTGCCTTTCTCCTCTCTGTCCTCTCTTTCTCCTCTTCCTGTCCCTCTGTCCTCTCTTTCTCCTCTTCCTGTCCCTCTGTCCCTTTCTCCTCTTCCAGTCCCTCTGTCTCTTTCTCCTCTTCCTGTCCCTTTCTCCTCTTCCAGTCCCTTTCTCCTCTTCCTGTCCCTTTCTCCTCTTCCTGTCCCTTTCTCCTCTTCCAGTCCCTTTCTCCTCTTCCAGTCCCTTTCTCCTCTCTGTCTGCCCTTTGTCCTCTTCCTGTTCCTTTCTCCTCTCTGTCTGCCCTTTCTCCTCTTCCAGTCCCTCTGTCCCTTTCTCTTCTTCCTGTCCCTTTCTCCTCTTCCTGTTCCTTTCTCCTCTTCCTGTCCCTCTGTCCCTTTCTCCTCTTCCAGTCCCTCTGTCCCTTTCTCCTCTTCCAGTCCCTTTCTCCTCTTCCTGTCCCTTTCTCCTCTTCCTGTCCCTTTCTCCTCTTCCTGTCCCTTTCTCCTCTTCCTGTCCCTTTCTCCTCTTCCTGTTCCTTTCTCCTCTTCCTGTCCCTCTGTCCCTTTCTCCTCTTCCTGTCTCTTTCTCCTCTTCCAGTCCCTTTCTCCTCTTCCAGTCCCTTTCTCCTCTTCCAGTCCCTCTGTCCCTTTCTCCTCTTCCTGTCCCTTTCTCCTCTTCCTGTTCCTTTCTCCTCTTCCTGTCCCTCTGTCCTCTCTCCTCTTCCTGTCCCTCTGTCCTCTCTTTCTCCTCTTCCTGTCCCTCTGTCCTCTCTTTCTCCTCTTCCTGTCCCTCTGTCCTCTCTCCTCTTCCTGTCCCTCTGTCCTCTTTCTCCTCTTCATGTCCCTCTGTCCCTTTCTCCTCTTCCAGTCCCTCTGTCCCTTTCTCCTGTTCCAGTCCCTTTCTCCTGTTCCAGTCCCTTTCTCCTGTTCCAGTCCCTTTCTCCTCTTCCAGTCCCTTTCTCCTCTCTGTCCTCTCTTTCTCCTCTTCCTGTCCCTCTGTCCTCTCTTTCTCCTCTTCCTGTCCCTCTGTCCTCTTTCTCCTCTTCCTGTCCCTCTGTCCCTTTCTCCTCTTCCAGTCCCTCTGTCCCTTTCTCCTGTTCCAGTCCCTTTCTCCTGTTCCAGTCCCTTTCTCCTCTTCCAGTCCCTTTCTCCTCTTGCTGTCCCTTTCTCCTCTTCCAGTCCCTTTCTCCTCTCTGTCTGCCCTTTCTCCTCTTCCAGTCCCTTTCTCCTCTTCCTGTCCCTTTCTCCTCTTCCTGTCTCTTTCTCCTCTTCCTGTCTCTTTCTCCTCTTCCTGTCCCTTTCTCCTCTTCCAGTCCCTTTCTCCTCTTCCTGTGCCTTTCTCCTCTCTGTCCTCTCTTTCTCCTCTTCCTGTCCCTCTGTCCTCTCTTTCTCCTCTTCCTGTCCCTCTGTCCTCTCTTTCTCCTCTTCCTGTCCCTCTGTCCTCTTCCTGTCCCTCTGTCCCTTTCTCCTCTTCCAGTCCCTCTGTCCCTTTCTCCTCTTCCAGTCCCTTTCTCCTGTTCCAGTCCCTTTCTCCTCTTCCTGTCCCTTTCTCCTCTTCCTGTCCCTTTCTCCTCTTCCTGTGCCTTTCTCCTCTTCCTGTGCCTTTCTCCTCTCTGTCCTCTCTTTCTCCTCTTCCTGTCCCTCTGTCCTCTCTTTCTCCTCTTCCTGTCCCTCTGTCCCTTTCTCCTCTTCCAGTCCCTCTGTCCCTTTCTCCTCTTCCTGTCCCTTTCTCCTCTTCCAGTCCCTTTCTCCTCTTCCTGTCCCTTTCTCCTCTTCCAGTCCCTTTCTCCTCTCTGTCTGCCCTTTGTCCTCTTCCTGTTCCTTTCTCCTCTCTGTCTGCCCTTTCTCCTCTTCCAGTCCCTCTGTCCCTTTCTCCTCTTCCTGTTCCTTTCTCCTCTTCCTGTCACTCTGTCCCTTTCTCCTCTTCCAGTCCCTCTGTCCCTTTCTCCTCTTCCAGTCCCTTTCTCCTCTTCCTGTCCCTTTCTCCTCTTCCTGTCCCTTTCTCCTCTTCCTGTCTCTTTCTCCTCTTCCAGTCCCTTTCTCCTCTTCCAGTCCCTTTCTCCTCTCTGTCTGCCCTTTCTCCTCTTCCAGTCCCTCTGTCCCTTTCTCCTCTTCCTGTCCCTTTCTCCTCTTCCTGTTCCTTTCTCCTCTTCCTGTCCCTCTGTCCCTTTCTCCTCTTCCAGTCCCTCTGTCCCTTTCTCCTCTTCCAGTCCCTTTCTCCTCTTCCTGTCCCTTTCTCCTCTTCCTGTCCCTTTCTCCTCTTCCTGTTCCTTTCTCCTCTTCCTGTCCCTCTGTCCCTTTCTCCTCTTCCTGTCTCTTTCTCCTCTTCCAGTCCCTTTCTCCTCTTCCAGTCCCTTTCTCCTCTCTGTCTGCCCTTTCTCCTCTTCCAGTCCCTCTGTCCCTTTCTCCTCTTCCTGTCCCTTTCTCCTCTTCCTGTCCCTTTCTCCTCTTCCTGTTCCTTTCTCCTCTTCCTGTCCCTCTGTCCCTTTCTCCTCTTCCAGTCCCTCTGTCCCTTTCTCCTCTTCCTGTCCCTTTCTCCTCTTCCTGTCCCTTTCTCCTCTTCCAGTCCCTTTCTCCTCTCTGTCTGCCCTTTCTCCTCTTCCAGTCCCTCTGTCCCTTTCTCCTCTTCCAGTCCCTTTCTCCTCTCTGTCTGCCCTTTCTCCTCTTCCAGTCCCTCTGTTCCTTTCTCCTCTTCCTGTCCCTCTGTCCCTTTCTCCTCTTCCAGTCCCTTTCTCCTCTTCCTGTCCCTTTCTCCTCTTCCTGTTCCTTTCTCCTTTTCCTGTCCCTTTCTCCTCTTCCAGTCCCTCTGTCCCTTTCTCTTCTTCCTGTCCCTTTCTCCTCTTCCTGTTCCTTTCTCCTCTTCCTGTCCCTCTGTCCCTTTCTCCTCTTCCAGTCCCTTTCTCCTCTTCCAGTCCCTCTGTCCCTTTCTCCTCTTCCTGTCCCTTTCTCCTCTTCCTGTTCCTTTCTCCTCTTCCTGTCCCTCTGTCCCTTTCTCCTCTTCCTGTCCCTTTCTCCTCTTCCAGTCCCTCTGTCCCTTTCTCCTCTTCCTGTCCCTTTCTCCTCTTCCTGTTCCTTTCTCCTCTTCCTGTCCCTCTGTCCCTTTCTCCTCTTCCAGTCCCTTTCTCCTCTTCCTGTCCCTTTCTCCTCTTCCTGTTCCTTTCTCCTCTTCCTGTCCCTCTGTCCCTTTCTCCTCTTCCAGTCCCTCTGTCCCTTTCTCCTCTTCCTGTCCCTTTCTCCTCTTCCTGTCCCTTTCTCCTCTTCCAGTCCCTTTCTCCTCTCTGTCTGCCCTTTCTCCTCTTCCAGTCCCTCTGTCCCTTTCTCCTCTTCCAGTCCCTTTCTCCTCTCTGTCTGCCCTTTCTCCTCTTCCAGTCCCTCTGTTCCTTTCTCCTCTTCCTGTCCCTCTGTCCCTTTCTCCTCTTCCAGTCCCTCTGTCCCTTTCTCCTCTTCCAGTCCCTTTCTCCTCTTCCTGTCCCTTTCTCCTCTTCCTGTTCCTTTCTCCTTTTCCTGTCCCTTTCTCCTCTTCCAGTCCCTCTGTCCCTTTCTCTTCTTCCTGTCCCTTTCTCCTCTTCCTGTTCCTTTCTCCTCTTCCTGTCCCACTGTCCCTTTCTCCTCTTCCAGTCCCTTTCTCCTCTTCCAGTCCCTCTGTCCCTTTCTCCTCTTCCTGTCCCTTTCTCCTCTTCCTGTTCCTTTCTCCTCTTCCTGTCCCTCTGTCCCTTTCTCCTCTTCCTGTCCCTTTCTCCTCTTCCAGTCCCTCTGTCCCTTTCTCCTCTTCCTGTCCCTTTCTCCTCTTCCTGTTCCTTTCTCCTCTTCCTGTCCCTCTGTCCCTTTCTCCTCTTCCAGTCCCTTTCTCCTCTTCCTGTCCCTTTCTCCTCTTCCTGTTCCTTTCTCCTCTTCCTGTCCCTCTGTCCCTTTCTCCTCTTCCTGTCCCTTTCTCCTCTTCCAGTCCCTCTGTCCCTTTCTCCTCTTCCTGTCCCTTTCTCCTCTTCCTGTTCCTTTCTCCTCTTCCTGTCCCTTTCTCCTCTTCCAGTCCCTCTGTCCCTTTCTCCTCTGCCAGTCCCTTTCTCCTCTTCCTGTTCCTTTCTCCTCTTCCTGTCCCTTTCTCCTCTTCCTGTCCCTTTCTCCTCTTCCAGTCCCTTTCTCCTCTCTGTCTGCCCTTTGTCCTCTTCCTGTTCCTTTCTCCTCTCTGTCTGCCCTTTCTCCTCTTCCAGTCCCTCTGTCCCTTTCTCCTCTTCCTGTTCCTTTCTCCTCTTCCTGTCACTCTGTCCCTTTCTCCTCTTCCAGTCCCTCTGTCCCTTTCTCCTCTTCCAGTCCCTTTCTCCTCTTCCTGTCCCTTTCTCCTCTTCCAGTCCCTCTGTCCCTTTCTCCTCTTCCTGTCCCTTTCTCCTCTTCCTGTTCCTTTCTCCTCTTCCTGTCCCTCTGTCCCTTTCTCCTCTTCCTGTCCCTTTCTCCTCTTCCAGTCCCTCTGTCCCTTTCTCCTCTTCCTGTCCCTTTCTCCTCTTCCTGTTCCTTTCTCCTCTTCCTGTCCCTCTGTCCCTTTCTCCTCTTCCAGTCCCTTTCTCCTCTTCCTGTCCCTTTCTCCTCTTCCTGTTCCTTTCTCCTCTTCCTGTCCCTCTGTCCCTTTCTCCTCTTCCAGTCCCTCTGTCCCTTTCTCCTCTTCCTGTCCCTTTCTCCTCTTCCTGTCCCTTTCTCCTCTTCCAGTCCCTTTCTCCTCTCTGTCTGCCCTTTCTCCTCTTCCAGTCCCTCTGTCCCTTTCTCCTCTTCCAGTCCCTTTCTCCTCTCTGTCTGCCCTTTCTCCTCTTCCAGTCCCTCTGTTCCTTTCTCCTCTTCCTGTCCCTCTGTCCCTTTCTCCTCTTCCAGTCCCTCTGTCCCTTTCTCCTCTTCCAGTCCCTTTCTCCTCTTCCTGTCCCTTTCTCCTCTTCCTGTTCCTTTCTCCTTTTCCTGTCCCTTTCTCCTCTTCCAGTCCCTCTGTCCCTTTCTCTTCTTCCTGTCCCTTTCTCCTCTTCCTGTTCCTTTCTCCTCTTCCTGTCCCACTGTCCCTTTCTCCTCTTCCAGTCCCTTTCTCCTCTTCCAGTCCCTCTGTCCCTTTCTCCTCTTCCTGTCCCTTTCTCCTCTTCCTGTTCCTTTCTCCTCTTCCTGTCCCTCTGTCCCTTTCTCCTCTTCCTGTCCCTTTCTCCTCTTCCAGTCCCTCTGTCCCTTTCTCCTCTTCCTGTCCCTTTCTCCTCTTCCTGTTCCTTTCTCCTCTTCCTGTCCCTCTGTCCCTTTCTCCTCTTCCAGTCCCTTTCTCCTCTTCCTGTCCCTTTCTCCTCTTCCTGTTCCTTTCTCCTCTTCCTGTCCCTCTGTCCCTTTCTCCTCTTCCTGTCCCTTTCTCCTCTTCCAGTCCCTCTGTCCCTTTCTCCTCTTCCTGTCCCTTTCTCCTCTTCCTGTTCCTTTCTCCTCTTCCTGTCCCTTTCTCCTCTTCCAGTCCCTCTGTCCCTTTCTCCTCTGCCAGTCCCTTTCTCCTCTTCCTGTTCCTTTCTCCTCTTCCTGTCCCTTTCTCCTCTTCCTGTCCCTTTCTCCTCTTCCAGTCCCTTTCTCCTCTCTGTCTGCCCTTTGTCCTCTTCCTGTTCCTTTCTCCTCTCTGTCTGCCCTTTCTCCTCTTCCAGTCCCTCTGTCCCTTTCTCCTCTTCCTGTTCCTTTCTCCTCTTCCTGTCACTCTGTCCCTTTCTCCTCTTCCAGTCCCTCTGTCCCTTTCTCCTCTTCCAGTCCCTTTCTCCTCTTCCTGTCCCTTTCTCCTCTTCCTGTCCCTTTCTCCTCTTCCTGTCCCTTTCTCCTCTTCCAGTCCCTTTCTCCTCTTCCTGTTCCTTTCTCCTCTTCCTGTCCCTCTGTCCCTTTCTCCTCTTCCAGTCCCTCTGTCCCTTTCTCCTCTTCCTGTCCCTTTCTCCTCTTCCTGTCCCTTTCTCCTCTTCCTGTCCCTTTCTCCTCTTCCAGTCCCTTTCTCCTCTCTGTCTGCCCTTTCTCCTCTTCCAGTCCCTCTGTCCCTTTCTCCTCTTCCTGTCCCTTTCTCCTCTTCCTGTTCCTTTCTCCTCTTCCTGTCCCTCTGTCCCTTTCTCCTCTTCCTGTCCCTCTGTCCCTTTCTCCTCTTCCAGTCCCTCTGTCCCTTTCTCCTCTTCCAGTCCCTTTCTCCTCTTCCTGTCCCTTTCTCCTCTTCCAGTCCCTTTCTCCTCTCTGTCTGCCCTTTCTCCTCTTCCTGTTCCTTTCTCCTCTTCCTGTTCCTTTCTCCTCTTCCTGTCCCTCTGTCCCTTTCTCCTCTTCCAGTCCCTCTGTCCCTTTCTCCTCTTCCTGTCCCTTTCTCCTCTTCCAGTCCCTCTGTCCCTTTCTCCTCTTCCAGTCCCTTTCTCCTCTTCCAGTCCCTTTCTCCTCTTCCAGTCCCTTTCTCCTCTCTGTCTGCCTTTTCTCCTCTTCCAGTCCTTTTCTCCTCTCTGTCTGCCCTTTCTCCTCTTCCAGTCCCTCTGTCCTGTCTTCCTGTCCTTCCTCCGCCCCGTCCGTCCTTCACCATCTGTGGCCGGCGGTTGCGATGCAGTGATGTCTCCTCCTCGTTGTCTTCAGGTCAGTGGAAGCAGTGCTGTGATGACTTGATGAAAATAGAGACTCCTCCACCCAAGAGATCGGCAGCCGGCCTCACCAAGCAGGGCTCCCTCTACCATGAGATGGGTGAGTACCTGCGGCCATACCTCTGAGGGTTGAGCCATGTGAGGGGTGCGATGCACGGCTCTGAGGCCTGGTCTGATGCGAGGCAGAGGATGGGGATGGAGTGGTTACTCCCGTGCATCGCATGCTCTGGAGCGAGTGCTGATGACATGTTGTCTCCTCTGTGACTAACCTCGTCTGTCTCTGACATTCGGAGTAACTCTGTCTTTCTCTTATCTCTGCATGCCTTGCATGGCGCCCTCCCTCCTCTGTCCCTGTCTCTGCTCAGCTCTCTCTGCTGCCCCCAGTGATGAGGGGCTGCTCCTGCAGGAGAACGCAGTGTCTGCTGAAATCCGATCACTGTTGTCCACCTATTACACTGAAAGGTTTGTAAGACGAGACCCTCTGCACGTGTGGCCCCTAGCAGACATCAGAGAGCCCGATGTGCAGCTAGAACAATGTGGGATCATACATCCCATGGACCAAGGTGGTGGCTGAGGAAATCGAGTCCTGCCTCCAGGATGGTTCCTCCCATCGATTGTGTAGTTGTGAAGTCTCCTCCTGGGGTGGGTTGGGGCTGGGTACATAGCGATGGCCATATTGCGATCTGTCCTCACCACCTTCTTACTGGACCATTGTTACTAACCATGACCTTCTGCTCCTGCAGCTATTGAGGGCCTCGGCCCGATTCCTGACCTGCTTTCTCAGAGGATGAAGGAATTTGAGCTCCAGCGGGGTATAGATCCTCCACCATGGACGTCTTTCTTTCACAGTCCTTCCCCCGGACGCACAACGTATTCTTCCTCCTCTGACTGTGACAGTCCTCCAGCCCAGACCTCCAAATACCGACCTCGAACACTGTCCCTGGATGCCAAACTAACAACTCTGAAGAGTCGTGGTCTGAGATTGTCCGAGAGTCCAGCTGTCCATGGAGCCAGCAGAGATAAAAGTCCTCGTCCTGAGGCGAGAAACAGCAGCAGCAGCAGCGGCAGCAGCACGCCCGACACAGAAAGAGGACGTCACACCCGCAAGAACATTAAGAGCCTGAAAACCAAACTAGACCCCCGAAATTGGCTCCAAAGTCAAGTGTGAGCTGTCCACTAACAAGCCCAAGAACTGCTGGAGAAGAGAGGCCAGACGCCACCATGTCTGACGTCAGCATGGCTACTGGAGTCACCTGCGGACTCCTGCACTGGGTGGAGCGGCCTCCTTCTCCTCGATTGAGGTTGGGATTTTATTGCTTCAGATATATACTAAGCATGAATGAGATTAACACTGGGTCTGTGTGCAACGCTGCTGTGTCCAACGCTGCTGTGTCCACAACTTTCATCAGTCGCAGCCAATGACCAGTGTATGGGAGACATGCAAGAACACTGACTGTGCCATACTCTGAAACATGGCAGCCGGTGCCAGGCCGTGCGTGCAATATAGAGGAATTAATGATCCTGGACTTCGGGTATGCATATATTGCCCCAAAGAAGGACGTTCTACAGATCTGAGGTGTCTGATCTACACGTCCCAGAGCAACGCACTACAGCATGCCTATTATTTATATACTGTATTTGTATGACCGGAGGGATGTAAGAGGCCGGGAACCATCACCTCATACTGCAGGGAAAAAGCTATGACACCCGGAGCCGTCCTACTGCAGGGAGGGAGATGTGAGGCCCGGAGCCATCCTACTGCAGGGAGGGAGGTGTGAGGCCCGGAGCCATCCTACTGCAGGGAGGGAGGTGTGAGGCCCGGAACCATCACACTGTACAGAGGTAGATGTGAGGCTTAGAGCTGTCCTACTGCAGGGAGGGAGATGTGAGGCCCGGAGTCGTCCTACTGCAGGGAGGGAGATGTGAGGCCCGGAGCCATCACACTGTACGGAGGTAGATGTGAGGCCCGGAGCTGTCCTACTGCAAGGAGGGAGATGTGAGGCCCGGAGCCATCACACTGTACGGAGGGAGATGTGAGGCTCAGAGCTGTCCTACTTCAGGGAGGGAGATGTGAGGCCCGGAGCTGTCCTACTTCAGGGAGGGAGATGTGAAGCCTGGAGCCATCCTACTGCAGGGAGGGAGATTTGAGGCCCGGAGCCATCCTACTTCGGGGAGGGAGATATGAGGCTCAGAGCTATCATACTGCAGGGAGGGAGGTGTGAGGCCCGGAGCCATCATACTGCAGGGAGGGAGGTGTGAGGCCCGGAGCCATCCTACTGCAGGGAAAAAGCTATGACACCCGGAGCCGTCCTACTGCAGGGAGCGAAGTGTGAGGCCTGGAGCTGTCACACTGTGCGGAGAGAGATGTGAGGCCTTGAACCATCACACTGTACAGAGGTAGATGTGAGGCTCAGAGCTGTCCTACTGCAGGGAGCTGTCCTACTGCACGGCGCCGGCATACTGTAGGGAGGGAGGTGTGAGGCCCGGAGCCGTCCTACTGCAGGGAGGGAGGTGTGAGGCCCGACGCCCTCATACTGTAGGGAGGGAGGTGTGAGGCCCGGCGCCCTCATACTGTAGGGAGGGAGGTGTGATCATGGAGTCTGCACCTCCTAACCCATATTGTGCTTTTTGTTGCTGCTTCTGAGGTGACTGGATCCGTCATGGTCTTGGTACCGGGGTCTTGGCAGGATGAAAGCTTTATGATGAAAACAGCCTAACCAAATATCTACTAACAGATCATTATACGTCAATAAATGGAGACTGCGCAGCTTGTGAAGATTCATGTTGTGTCCGCCGGCTGCAGCTCTTCGTAATGCCACTGTATCATGCCCTTCCATTATGACCCATCACGTCCTCTCTTTTCCGTGGAGGCCTCCGTGCCCTCACGCTTTCTCAGTTTGTTCTTCATCCTTTCTGGGGTCCTATCCCCCACAAGGGCTCATGGACGGAGTCACAGAACTGGAGGCGTGGCTGCCATCAGTCTCATATTCGGATACGATCCTAATCGAGGACGATGAAGTCCACACATCACTCATCCTAGAATCAGAGCAATACCACAAAGTGCATTTATTCATCTCTACCAGCAGATTATACAAGATTAGTGATAGGATATATATATGTGTGTGTGTGACGTACAACGTGGGGTCTCCAGAGAACTTGTCCCAGGAGTAGCTCCGTGAAACATCCACAAACCTTAGTGTGAACCAGCCACACCGTACATGTGACCGTGCCATCCCCTCATCATGTGACCGTGCCATGCCCTCATCGTCTGACCATGCCATGCCCTCATCGTGTGACTTTGCCATCCCCTCCTCGTCATCCCCTCATCGTGTGACTGTGCCATGCCCTCATCGTGTGACCGTGCCATCCCCTCATCGTGTGACCGTGCCATCCCTTCCTCGTGTGACTGTGCCATGCCCTCATCGTGTGACCGTGCCATCCCTTCATGTGACTGTGCCATCCCCTCCTCGTCATCCCCTCATCGTGTGACCGTGCCATCCCCTCATCGTGTGACCGTGCCATCCCTTCATGTGACCGTGCCATCCCCTCTTCGTGTGACCGTGCCATCCCTTCCTCGTGTGACCGTGCCATCCCTTCCTCGTGTGACCGTGCCATCCCTTCATGTGACGGTGCCATCCCTTCCTCATGTGACCGTGCCATCCCTTCCTCGTGTGACTGTGCCATGCCCTCATCGTGTGACCGTGCCATCCCCTCATCGTGTGACCGTGCCATCCCTTCATGTGACGGTGCCATCCCCTCTTCGTGTGACGGTGCCATCCCTTCCTCGTGTGACTGTGCCATCCCTTCATGTGACGGTGCCATCCCTTCCTCATGTGACTGTGCTATCCCCTCATCGTGTGACCTTGCCATCCCTTCCTCATGTGACCGTACCATCCCCTCATCACGTGACCATCCATCCCCTCATGACATTGACGTGCCAACCCCTAATCACATGACCGTGCCAACACATCATCACGTTCACGTGACCGTGCCACCCCCTCATGCTCATGTGACCATGCCACCCCCTCATGACGTGACCGTGCCAACCCATCATCACGTGACCCTGCCATTTCCTCACCATCACCACGTGACCGTGCCTACTTCTCATTACGTGACCATTCTAACCTCTCATCATGTGACTGTGCCAAACCCATTATGTGTGTTACAGTGCGAGCGCCTCATCATCTGAACCATTCCCTGATAAATTGTGACAACGCCATCTCTTCATTGTGGGACAGTGATGGTGCCATCTCATCTCCTTATGGCACTGTGTGATGAAGATGCAGATAGAGAGGAAAAGTAACTGTAGATAGTAGCAGGACCTGCACTGATGAGATGTAGATCCTAGCTGTACATACGCATACACCTTTACTCCACTGAAGCCCCCCAGGGTGTAAACATGAGGAGGACTCATCGTCATCATCGATGGAATGGGGTAATATGATTAATAATGTCCTCCAAGGCAGTGCACATAAGTACCCAGCAAGAAGATGCCTCCAATTTAAGTGAATGGAGGAATCTATGACTGGAGGTGTCTTCTTGGTTAGTAGGTGTTAAAAGCCTTAATCTTTGCTTGATTGATGGATGTGAGGAACGGGAAGCATCTTGATTGAAAATTCCTAAAATCTGGAGTCATCTTCTTGGTTGATGGATGTCAATGACTAGAGTGTCTTTTTGGGTCCTTAGTGACTTGAGATATTTTCTAATTAATGATTAATCAGTGAAGATGTTTTCTTGGTCGATAGGTGTCAAGCACTGGAGATCTTTTATTGGTTAATAGATGTCAAGAACCAGAGATGTCCTGATTGATGGGTAATCAAAGACTGGAGACATCTACTTCATTGCTGGGTGTCTATTACTGGAAATACCTACTTTATTGATGGCCGTCAATAACTTTAGGCCTCTTGATTGATAGGTGTGATGGACTGCAGGCAGGTGTCTTCTTAGTTGACAGTGGGTGTCTTAGTTAATGGGTGAAAAAGACTGCGGGTGTCTTAGTTGATGGGTGTGAAGGATTGTGAGCATCTTAGTTCATTGGTGTGAAAAACTGTGGGTGTCTTTTTGGTTGATTGGCGTACAGAACTGTGGGTGTCTAGGACAGTGGGTCTCTTGGTTGATAAGTGTGAAGGGTAGCAGGTGACTCCTTGGTTGCTGGATGTAAAGGGTAAAGGACTGTGGGTATCTTCTTGATTGATGAGTGAAAAGGGCTTTGGGTGTCTTCTCACTTGATGGATGTGAAGCACTGTGGGTCTTTAGGTTGATTGGTATTAAGGACTGGGGGAGGGGGGTCATCTTTGTTGATGTATGAAAAGGACTGCTGGTGACTTCTTGGTTGATGGGTGTGAAGGACTGTGGGTGGCATCTTTGTTGTTGTGTGAAAAGGACTGCAACTCTCTTAGTTGATTGCTGTGATGAATAGTGGGTCTCTTTGTTGACGGGTATGAAGGACTGTGGTTGTTTTCTTAGTTGATGGGGCTAAAGGACTGTGGGTGAATTCTTAGTTGATGGGTGCGAAGGACTACAGGTGTCTTCTTGGTTGATGGGTGTGAAGAACTACAGGTGACTTCTTGGTTGATAGGTCTGAAGGATGGCTTGGCTGATGGGTGCTCAGTGACTGCAAGCTTCTTCTTAAGTGACAGTGGCTGGAGACATCTTCTGACTCATAGGTGCCCAATTACAGAGGATATTTTCTTGGTAGATTGGTGTCAGTGCCTGGAAATGTCTACTTGGCTGACAGTAGCTAAACTGGTAGTGTCTTCTTGACTACTGTTCGCAGTAGAGGGGAGCGAGTCGAAGAAATGTTCATGTGAGTTACTTGACGCATCTCCTTAAGCATGAGGCATCTTCTATGGTGATAACACAATCACCTCAATGACAAACAATACTTGGAGCTTATTCCTATACTGGACGTTGTCAGCTGAATAAGTCATGAAATCTGAAATAAAAGACAATTCACTGGTCAGAGCTATTCCACATAATTTGTCCCCATCCATTATTGATGGTCAATTTCTACCTGTCGTACACAATCGGACTGGTTGTAGGAAAAGCATAAGGAGTAGGACAGAAACACACAGAGAACAATATAGTGTTTGGTAAATTTTTTGAAACAGCCAACCCTAATGTCTTGTGTAAGTAGGACAATAACACTTAAGTCAAAGACGCCTCGCTTGCTTACCTCTATTGTGTTCCAAATCCAGGTAAGTGCCATGGAGATCAAAGCAAAGCCTCAGAGGAGTCACTGGTGAGCGGCTGGTGGAGAGGTTTCTCACAGCTGGGAATTAGTTTGGAGTCAGACGTTGGATCTACATCTACAGTGGTATTTTTGGAGGACAGCACATCATGGACAGCTATGACTTCCACATTATTTGTCACGTGGCCTAAAGGCTTCACCTCAAGTTCACCAGCACTGATTGTTGGCAAAGACTCAAGTGCAATCATATTTCCATTAACTGGTGGGCTACCAGGGTGGGTATCTTCAATCAGAATGACTTTCTCCGCATAGACAGTTCCAGATACCGGTGGTGGGCTGCTTATAGGGGATGCAGGTGAGCACTCAGGGGGAAAGCAGGGAGGAGGGAACTGATTGTGGAGAACTTCTTCTTTTACAGGGATGGCTAGAGCTTGTCCCTCATTGGGTTTAGCATCAGAGCCTGATGTGTTGTCGGAGGGGCAGGTAGTCACCGGTGGCGATTCTGACAGAACTTCCTCACTGCTTAGAGTATCAAGGAGAGTCTCCTCACTCGTGGGAATGCAGAAAAATGGAGTGCCATTTTCATTAGTATTAAATAGTTGGGTATCGGGGATGCTCTCATTGGAAGGAGGTGAAGATCCAAGTGAAGTCTCTATGAATGGAATATCCTCCTTAACCGTATATGGTAAAGGTTCAGAGGAGCCATCAGTGGCGATCGATGAAGACTCTTCCATAGATGAAGACTCTGTCAATAAAAGGTCAGTTTGGACATGGTGGGGTTGTGCCTCTATTGGGGGTGAAGGTGGCAGCTGTTGAGGTGGAACAGCAACTTCCACATTATTTAGTTGAAGCTCGGTAGAGCCATCAATGGGGACAAATAAAACATCTTGTACCAGATTGTCACTGGCCTGAGATTCTGAAGAGTTCTCTGTAGAAGTCGCTGCAGTTGTAGACAGTGACAGAAAATCTCTTCTGTTACTACTGGGGCATGATTCAGAAGAATGCACGCCGGTCACGATGGAAGGTGGGGATGATCCTTCTAGCACTGTAATGTCTGCTTGAATGATGTGACGCTCAGCTGGACTTTCAGTAGAGAGAGGTAAAGAATATCCTAACACAATGTCAGGCTGGTTATCCTTCAGCTCAACTGGACCTCCTGCGGGAATGGATGAAGATAGACATAAGTCCTCTGATTGCTGTATATTACTTTGTATACTATTCAACTGAGATCCAGAGGAGTCTTCACTGGGTAAAGATGAGGATATAGGTAGGAACTCAGCAAACTGACTATCATCTTGAATATCATTAGACAGAGATTCTGAGGAACCCTCAATTGGGACAAATGAAGATATTTCTAAGACCTCTGTCTGCTGTACATCAGTTTCCATAATTGATTGAGATTCAGAGGAACTCTCAGGGGTTAAAGAGTAAGAAAAAGGTAGGAGCCCTGCTACCTGTGTGTCAATTTGGATGCCATTGAGCTGAGATTCAGAAGAACCTTTAGTGGGCATGGCTATAGATATAGGTAGAAGCTCTGCTAGCTGTAAGTCATTTTGGATAGTGTTATGTTGAGATTCAGTGGAGTCTTCACTGGGTAGAGGTGAAGTCCTGGGTAAGATTTCTGCTTGCTGTAGATCAGGTTGCCCTCTATTGGGCTGAGATTCGGAGTAATCCTCAGTGGGTAGAGGTGAAGATCTAGGTAAGATTTCTTCTCGCTGTAGATCAGGTTGCCCTCTATTGAGCTGAGATTCAGAGTAATCCTCAGTGGGTAGAGGTGAAGATCTAGGTAAGATTTCTTCTCGCTGTAGATCAGGTTGCCCTCTATTGAGCTGAGATTCGGAGTAATCCTCAGTGGGTAGAGGTGAAGATCTAGGTAAGATTTCTTCTCGCTGTAAATCAGGTTGCCCTCTATTGAGCTGAGATTCAGAGTAATCCTCAGTGGGTAGAGGTGAAGATCTAGGTAAGATTTCTTCTCGCTGTAGATCAGGTTGCCCTCTATTGAGCTGAGATTCAGAGTAATCCTCAGTGGGTAGAGGTGAAGACCTGGGTAAGATTTCTGCTTGCTGTAGATCAGGTTGCCCTCTATTGGGCTGAGATTCGGAGTAATCCTCAGTGGGTAGAGGTGAAGATCTAGGTAAGATTTCTTCTCGCTGTAGATCAGGTTGCCCTCTATTGAGCTGAGATTCAGAGTAATCCTCAGTGGGTAGAGGTGAAGATCTGGGTAAGACTTCTGCTTGCTGTATGTCAATTTGTCCTCTATTGGGCTGGGATTCGGAGTAATGCTCAGTGTGTAGGGGTGAAGATCTGGGTAAGACTTCTGCTTGCTGTATGTCAGGTTGCCCTCTATTGATTTGGGATTCAGAGTAATTCTCAGTAGGTAGAGGTGAAGATCTGGGTAAGATGTCTGCTTGCCATAGGTTACTTTGTCCTCTATTGGGCTGAGATTCGGAGTAATCCTCAGTGGGTGGGGGTGAAGATCTGGGTAAGACTTCTGCTTGCCGTAGGTTACTTTGTTCTCTATTGAGCTGAGATTCGGAGTAATTCTCAGTGGGTAGAGGTGCAGATTTGGGTAAGACTTCTGGTCGTTGTGTGTCAGTTTGTCCTTTATTGGGCTGAGATTCTGAGTAATCCTCCATGTGTAGGGGTGAAGATCTGGGTAAGACTTCTGCTTGCCATAGGTCAGTTTGTCCTCTTTTGGGCTGGAATTTAAAGTAATCCTCAGTGGATAGCGGTGAAGATCTGGGTAAAACGTCTGCTTGCTGTATGTCAGTTTGTCCATTATTGGGCTGAGATTTGGAGTAGTCCTCAGTGGGTAGGGGTGAAGATCCCATCAGTGGATTTTCAGCCAGGCTATAATTTGGATGAGGCTCAGATGAGCTCGTTGTCTGAAGTGATAGAAGAGAAGACTCTGGAGCCACAGCGATAGCTTCACTATGCTCAGGTTCAGAGGAAAGGAGTAAAACTGGTGAAGATTCCAGTAACTGAATTTCTGCTTGGATAGTACTCACGTGAAGATCTCCCAGCCTCTCGTGAGTGGAACAAGTGGAGGAGGATACTGGATTACTATGAATCTTAGGTTCTTCTGAGCCCTCACTGGGAAATGACAGAGATATGAGTGAAGCTTCTACTAACAGAGGATCAGCTTGGGCAATAATTAGTAGACCTCCAACCGAGTCTTCACTTGTAAAGGATGATGGTTCTGTTAAAGGCTCCTCTTGGACATTATTTAGTTGAAGTCCAGTAGAGTCAGCTATGGTACAACATGGGTCAGTTAAAGAATCAGCTTCAATATTTGACTGAAGTCCAGAAGATCTCTCAATAGGAAGGACTGAAGGTACAGGCAAAGGCTCTACTGATGGGATATCTGCTTGACCTTTAGTCACTTGAGGTGCAGAAGAAGCTTTGCTGGTAAGAGATTTGGATTCAGCGGAAGACTCAAGCTGAATATTATTTGATAGCAGTTTGGGTAAGTCCCCAGGAGGAGTGGATGAAGATACCAAAAGAGGCTCAATTAATGGCATAAAGGCTTGGTTATTTAGTTGAGATCCAGAGTAGATGGCGGTGGGAATGGACGGGAGTTTACATGAAGGCTCAACCTGGCAGCCATCAGAAGGAAGCGATGAAGATTCAGAAAAGGGTTCTATTAATGGAATATCAGATTCGACATTTAATTGAGGTCTAGTAGAGTCTTCGATGGTACTAGTTGATGGTTCTGGTAAAGGCTCTGGTTGGGTATTAGTTAATTGAGGTTCAGTTAAGTTCTCAGTGAAAAGAGCTGAAGATCGAGGCGGAGGGTCTGAAATTGGGATGTCAGTTCCAGAGTAACCTTCACAGGCAGAGGATTGAGGTTCCAGGAAAGAGTCAGGCTGGATATTAAAGACTGGAAGGTCAGATGAGATTTCAGGATGAAGGGAAGAAGATCCAGATACAGGCGCAGTTAATGGAATATTAACTTGGATATTTCTAAGTTGTGAGCCAGAAGACCCCAATGTGGTAATAGATGGAGACTGTATTAATGGATTATCAGCTTGAATATTATTTGATTGTGGTTGAGTTGAGCGCTCGTTTATAAGGGATGAAGATAGAGGCTCTACAAATGGAGTATCATTCTTGATGTTACTCACGTCAGGTCCAGTAGATAGAAGTAAAGGCTTGGATTGAAATTCAGCTGAAACAGTAATGGGAATGGTTGAAGATGACGACTCTGGTATGCGAATATCTGGTTGGATATCATTACTGACAGACTCGGCTGAGTTTCCAATGTCACAAGGTGGACATTCAGGCAGATACTCCAGTAATGGGGAATCCCTACTTAGATAGAGTAGAGACTTGGATGAGCTCTCGGCGCCACATGGCAAAAATTCTGGTGGAGAGCCTGTGGTTGGACTATCAAGTTGGATATTACTTGATTGTAATTCAGATGAGGACTGAAAAGCATTGGGTAGAGATACTGGCAATGATTCTGGAAATAGTTTATCACTAATTAAGTTATTGGGCTGACTCTCGTCAGGAAACAACACTTTGGTTTGATTGTTGCTGGATTCAGATGATGGTAAGCTCCTGCTGGTAAGGCTGGAGGATGTGGAGGAAGACCATGGTAGAGGACTATTGGGGCTTGGTTCAGAGTGTGGTGAGTTCCTGCTGGGAAGGCTGGAGGATGTGGAGGAAGACCATGGAAGAGGACTATAGGGGCTTGGTTCAGAGTGTGGTGAGTTCCTGCTGGGAAGGCTGGAGGATGTGGATGAAGACCATGGAAGAGGAATATCGTGGCTTGGTTCAGATGGTGGTGAATTCCTGCTGGGAAGGCTGGAGGATGTGGATGAAGACCATGGTAGAGGACTATTGGGACTTGGTTGAGATTCAGATGAGCCTTTTACAGGAGGAACCTTAGATTG
Organism: Anomaloglossus baeobatrachus; assembly: GCF_048569485.1. Classification (NCBI taxonomy): domain Eukaryota; kingdom Metazoa; phylum Chordata; class Amphibia; order Anura; family Aromobatidae; genus Anomaloglossus; species Anomaloglossus baeobatrachus. Next base: position 3,369,928 of record NC_134353.1, on the reverse strand, counting down.
AGTTAAAGAATCTGGAAGGTCAATTTGGTCATACCTGGGCTGAGGTGTAGTAGACTTATAGACAGGAAGCGAGGCCAATATTGCCACAGGGTCTACTAGTGTGACTTCTGTTAGAGTTGGATCAGGCTGAGGTTTAGGTGGTCTTTCTGAAAGGTTGGAATTGTAGACGGATAAAGGCTCTGAGACATGTGTAACAGACTGCTGATACCCCTGAATGCTGTCAATAAGCGGATGGGCAGATACTGGTAAGACTGAGGCTCTAGTTGATGAATATGGAGTGTAGGGAATTGGAGCTAACAAGGACACCAAAGCACTTGTTCCTGTAGACATTTTGGGCTCATATGATGAGTTGGTGGACAGAGAGGCTTCATTAGTGCGGAAAGTGGCAGCTAAAGACCTATCGTGAGTTGTCAAAGCAGAAGATGAGAGTTGTGCAGCTGGAGCTGGTGTCATGACTTCTGCAGCAGATAGGTTAGCAGGCAGTGTACCCTGAAGAACAGATGGAGGGATGGGTACCGCCGTTTGTATACTCCGTGGGGATGCCGGTATTCTGGCCTCTGGGATTGGTGAGGGATAAGTGAATGCGATCTCAGTCACCGGAGAGGACACGGACACTGTGGCCTTTATTGCAGTTAGTTTTTCAGGAGTGAAACTTGTGGGAGACTTTGCTGTTATATTTGGGAATTCCTGCACCTCAGGATGAGACGTTGATGGAGAGTCCACTGGCACCAATTCAGCTCGGTACAGACTGTCTAAGCGGGCAGGAGATTCCAGACTAGGGTGGTCTTCATGGTGGGGTCTTTCCTGCATACTGGTGACCGGGTTGAATTCTGCTGGATTGATGGTTACATATTCAGCTCGGAATGATGCATCACTGGAGCCTAGTCTGGATGATGTGTGGGAGGTGTGAGGAGGTTGGGGACCTCCTAAGACTTGTGTCGGAGTGGCTCGAGAAGCAGTCATCGGTGGAGGGATAAAGGAAGGTAAGGAATCCACCTTCGGAGATGTGCCAGGCAGGGGAGACTTTGAGAAGATAAAGGCGGGAGAACACGGCTGAGGGATGCTGGGGGAAGGTGATCGAAAGGAATCTCTTTTCTGGAATCCCTGGAAGAAGGTTGGACTTCTGCTCGTGGGTGTGAGGATGGATTCTGTCACACTGCGCTGATATCGGAGCGTCGTCCTGTGGAAGAACCCTGAAAGAGAAAAAATAATAAGCAAATCAAGACTTATTACAAAGAGTCCTTCATAGGCTACAGGACTCCGCCCAGAACGCAACATTCACCCCCTAAGGATGCCTTTCTGCACAAATACCGATATGGAGGGGACATGATGGTCACACTGCCCTTCACGGGAGAGGGCAGGAGTCTCTGTAGTAACACGATCCAGCAACACCTGCCCGTTCATCGCATGATGCCATACAGGCAGTGCCTGAGTGGTACTCACCTGAGGAGGCTTTGGACGGGGAGCTGGGTGTGGATGGAGGAGAGAAGGACGTGGACACAGAACGTTCATGCTGACGGAAGACCTCCCGAGGGTGCAGAGATCGGCTGGACACCAGAGCAGCAGCCTCCTGTGGGGAGATTATGGACATTACCATGGCTCATACTGACCCTCACTAACTGCACAGATGGAGGGGGTGAGTGCCGCACACCTGTCCTGGCACCACATAGTAACACAAATGATATAGAGCGGCATGACCTTCTAATTCTGTGTTGGGTCGGGTGGTCTGTGACTACCTGCTGTCATCATGGGGAGGGGGTTCACGCTGGGGTCACTCACCGCGGCCATCTCAATGGACTGACTGCGCCTAAAGCGTCCCTTCAACTCCTCTTCATAGTCTTTCTGTTGCTGTGCCTGTAACATAAACCAACTTTCCACATCAGTCTCATAGTGGGAGGCAAAATCTCCTGCCAAAGCGAGGGAAACAAGAGCAAAGAATGTGTACAGGAGGTAAGGGCCCCCGAAGAGAGTCAAAGGCCTTGCTGAAGTGGAAAAATGGAGAGAAGTGAACATGTAGAAAGAGCCCCTGAAGGAGGAGAGAGCGAAACCTCACAGGAGGGGCAGGACAGAGAAATATGTACAGGCATTAAGAGAGCCCCTGAAGGAGGTGAGCAGGAAACCCCACAGGAGGGGCAGGACAGAGAAATATGTACAGGCAGTAAGAGAGCCCCTGAAGGAGGAGGGAACGAAACCTCACAGGAGGGGCAGGACAGAGAAATATGTACAGGCAGTAAGAGCCCTTGAAGGAGTAGAGTGATAAATATGTACAGGCAGTAAGAGAGCCCCAGAAGGAGTATAGTGGGAAACTCTATTGTTGGTGCAGGACAGAGTTGTGTAAAAGTGGTAAGAGACCCTGCAGGAGGAGGGCAGATGTGAACAGGTGATAAAAAGCTCCTGAAAAAGGAGGAGGGAGGGAAACCCTACAAATGGGAAGGCATGGAGACATCTGTACAGGACGTAAGAGCCCCTGCAGAAGGAGAGGGGAAACCCTACAGATGGGACAGCATGGAGAGATCTCTAGGAGGAGAGAGGGAATCTTGGATCCTCTCACCCATCGCTCCTTCTCAAGCCTCCGGCGCTCGGCCTCCATCCTCGCCTGCTCCTTCCTATATACACACGGGCAACACCAATCAATCCAGGAACCACCATGACCCAGTATTACATGGGATTAGATACAGTCCTTACAATATATTCATGGTAAGATTAGATTGGTGATACTCTATGGTCCGATCAGATGCTGCATCACTTGTGGCCAGATACAGTAAATATACCATCAGACGTGTAGGATTGCATGAAGTATCAAAACTGGTAGAATTAGATACGGTGTCTCAGCAGTTACCTCTGCCCCTCCACCAGCTGCTCCTTCTCCTGGATGCGACGCTCTCGCTCCTCTTCCTCCAGCCTCTCTCTCTGGATGCGGTCTCGCTCCAAGTTCAGTCGCTCTTCCTGCAGCCTCATCCGCTCCGTCTCCTTCCTCCGCTCCTCTTCTCTCTGCACAGTAATCAGGATCAGCTCCACATAATGGGGTCCCGGGATCACCCAGGACGAAGGTGTCATCACCTCCATCTGTGTATTGTGGGGGTGTGGGATCTCTGTAGTGAGTATTGTGGAGGTGTGGGATCTCTGTAGTGAGTATTGTGGAGGTGTGGGATCTCTGTAGTGAGTATTGTGGAGGTGTGGGATCTCTGTAGTGAGTATTGTGGAGGTGTAGGATCTCTGTAGTGAGTATTGTGGAGGTGTGTGATCTCTGTAGTGAGTATTGTGGAGGTGTGTGATCTCTGTAGTGTATTGTGGAGGTGTAGGATCTCTGTAGTGAGTATTGTGGAGGTGTGTGATCTCTGTAGTGAGTATTGTGGAGGTGTAGGATCTCTGTAGTGAGTATTGTGGAGGTGTGTGATCTCTGTAGTGAGTATTGTGGAGGTGTAGGATCTCTGTAGTGAGTACTGTGTAGGTGTAGGGTCTCTGTAGTGAGTATTGTGGAGGTGTGTGATCTCTGTAGTGAGTATTGTGGAGGTGTGTGATCTCTGTAGTGAGTATTGTGGAGGTGTAGGATCTCTGTAGTGAGTACTGTGTAGGTGTAGGGTCTCTGTAGTGAGTATTGTGGAGGTGTGTGATCTCTGTAGTGAGTATTGTGGAGGTGTGTGATCTCTGTAGTGAGTATTGTGGAGGTGTGTGATCTCTGTAGTGAGTATTGTGGAGGTGTGTGATCTCTGTAGTGAGTATTGTGGAGGTGTAGGATCTCTGTAGTGAGTATTGTGGAGGTGTAGGATCTCTGTAGTGAGTATTGTGGAGGTGTAGGATCTCTGTAGTGTATTGTGGAGGTGTAGGATCTCTGTAGTGAGTTTTGTGGAGGTGTGTGATCTCTGTAGTGAGTATTGTGGAGGTGTAGGATCTCTGTAGTGAGTATTGTGGAGGTGTAGGATCTCTGTAGTGTATTGTGGAGGTGTAGGATCTCTGTAGTGAGTATTGTGGAGGTGTAGGATCTCTGTAGTGAGTATTGTGGAGGTGTAGGATCTCTGTAGTGAGTATTGTGGAGGTGTAGGATCTCTGTAGTGAGTATTGTGGAGGTGTAGGATCTCTGTAGTGAGTATTGTGTAGGGTCTCTAGTGAGTATTGTGGAGGTGTGTGATCTCTGTAGTGTATTGTGGAGGTGTGTGATCTCTGTAGTGAGTATTGTGGAGGTGTAGGATCTCTGTAGTGAGTACTGTGTAGGTGTAGGATCTCTGTAGTGAGTATTGTGGAGGTGTGTGATCTCTGTAGTGTATTGTGGAGGTGTAGGATCTCTGTAGTGAGTATTGTGGAGGTGTGTGATCTCTGTAGTGTATTGTGGAGGTGTAGGATCTCTGTAGTGAGTATTGTGGAGGTGTAGGATCTCTGTAGTGAGTATTGTGGAGGTGTAGGATCTCTGTAGTGAGTATTGTGGAGGTGTGTGATCTCTGTAGTGTATTGTGGAGGTGTAGGATCTCTGTAGTGAGTATTGTGGAGGTGTGTGATCTCTGTAGTGAGTATTGTGGAGGTGTAGGATCTCTGTAGTGAGTACTGTGTAGTGTAGTGAGTATTGTGGAGGTGTAGGATCTCTGTAGTGAGTATTGTGGAGGTGTAGGATCTCTGTAGTGAGTATTGTGGAGGTGTGTGATCTCTGTAGTGAGTATTGTGGAGGTGTAGGATCTCTGTAGTGAGTATTGTGGAGGTTTGTGATCTCTGTAGTGTATTGTGGAGGTGTAGGATCTCTGTAGTGAGTATTGTGGAGGTGTAGGATCTCTGTAGTGAGTAGTGTGGAGGTGTAGGATCTCTGTAGTGAGTATTGTGGAGGTGTGTGATCTCTGTAGTGTATTGTGGAGGTGTAGGATCTCTGTAGTGAGTATTGTGGAGGTGTAGGATCTCTGTAGTGAGTATTGTGGAGGTGTGTGATCTCTGTAGTGAGTATTGTGGAGGTGTAGGATCTCTGTAGTGAGTATTGTGGAGGTGTAGGATCTCTGTAGTGAGTATTGTGGAGGTGTGTGATCTCTGTAGTGAGTATTGTGGAGGTGTGTGATCTCTGTAGTGAGTATTGTGGAGGTGTGTGATCTCTGTAGTGAGTATTGTGGAGGTGTGTGATCTCTGTAGTGAGTATTGTGGAGGTGTGTGATCTCTGTAGTGAGTATTGTGGAGGTGTAGGATCTCTGTAGTGAGTATTGTGGAGGTGTGTGATCTCTGTAGTGAGTATTGTGGAGGTGTAGGATCTCTGTAGTGAGTATTGTGGAGGTGTGTGATCTCTGTAGTGAGTATTGTGGAGGTGTAGGATCTCTGTAGTGAGTATTGTGGAGGTGTAGGATCTCTGTAGTGAGTATTGTGGAGGTGTAGAATCTCTGTAGTGAGTATTGTGGAGGTGTAGGATCTCTGTAGTGAGTATTGTGGAGGTGTAGGATCTCTGTAGTGAGTATTGTGGAGGTGTAGGATCTCTGTAGTGAGTATTGTGGAGGTGTAGGATCTCTGTAGTGAGTATTGTGGAGGTGTAGGATCTCTGTAGTGAGTATTGTGGAGGTGTAGGATCTCTGTAGTGAGTATTGTGGAGGTGTAGGATCTCTGTAGTGAGTATTGTGGAGGTGTAGGATCTCTGTAGTGAGTATTGTGGAGGTGTAGGATCTCTGTAGTGAGTATTGTGGAGGTGTAGGATCTCTGTAGTGAGTATTGTGGAGGTGTGTGATCTCTGTAGTGAGTATTGTGGAGGTGTGTGATCTCTGTAGTGAGTATTGTGGAGGTGTGTGATCTCTGTAGTGAGTATTGTGGAGGTGTGTAGGATCTCTGTAGTGAGTATTGTGGAGGTGTGTGATCTCTGTAGTGAGTATTGTGGAGGTGTGTGATCTCTGTAGTGAGTATTGTGGAGGTGTGTGATCTCTGTAGTGAGTATTGTGGAGGTGTGTGATCTCTGTAGTGTATTGTGGAGGTGTGTGATCTCTGTAGTGAGTATTGTGGAGGTGTGTGATCTCTGTAGTGAGTATTGTGGAGGTGTAGGATCTCTGTAGTGTATTGTGGAGGTGTAGGATCTCTGTAGTGAGTATTGTGGAGGTGTAGATCTCTGTAGTGAGTATTGTGGAGGTGTGTGATCTCTGTAGTGAGTATTGTGGAGGTGTAGGATCTCTGTAGTGAGTATTGTGGAGGTGTAGGATCTCTGTAGTGTATTGTGGAGGTGTAGGATCTCTGTAGTGAGTATTGTGGAGGTGTAAGATCTCTGTAGTGAGTATTGTGGAGGTGTAGGATCTCTGTAGTGAGTATTGTGGAGGTGTAGGATCTCTGTAGTGAGTATTGTGTAGGGGTCTCTAGTGAGTATTGTGGAGGTGTGTGATCTCTGTAGTGAGTATTGTGGAGGTGTGTGATCTCTGTAGTGAGTATTGTGGAGGTGTGTGATCTCTGTAGTGAGTATTGTGGAGGTGTGTGATCTCTGTAGTGAGTATTGTGGAGGTGTGGGATCTCTGTAGTGAGTATTGTGGAGGTGTAGGATCTCTGTAGTGAGTACTGTGTAGGTGTAGGGTCTCTGTAGTGAGTATTGTGGAGGTGTGTGATCTCTGTAGTGAGTATTGTGGAGGTGTGTGATCTCTGTAGTGAGTATTGTGGAGGTGTGTGATCTCTGTAGTGAGTATTGTGGAGGTGTAGGATCTCTGTAGTGAGTATTGTGGAGGTGTAGGATCTCTGTAGTGAGTATTGTGGAGGTGTAGGATCTCTGTAGTGAGTATTGTGGAGGTGTAGGATCTCTGTAGTGAGTATTGTGGAGGTGTAGGATCTCTGTAGTGAGTATTGTGGAGGTGTAGGATCTCTGTAGTGAGTATTGTGGAGGTGTAGGATCTCTGTAGTGAGTACTTGTGGAGGTGTAGGATCTCTGTAGTGAGTATTGTGGAGGTGTGTGATCTCTGTAGTGAGTATTGTGGAGGTGTAGGATCTCTGTAGTGAGTACTGTGTAGGTGTAGGATCTCTGTAGTGAGTATTGTGGAGGTGTAGGATCTCTGTAGTGAGTATTGTGGAGGTGTGTGATCTCTGTAGTGAGTATTGTGGAGGTGTGTGATCTCTGTAGTGAGTATTGTGGAGGTGTGTGATCTCTGTAGTGAGTATTGTGGAGGTGTGTGATCTCTGTAGTGAGTATTGTGGAGGTGTGTGATCTCTGTAGTGAGTATTGTGGAGGTGTAGGATCTCTGTAGTGAGTATTGTGGAGGTGTGTGATCTCTGTAGTGTATTGTGGAGGTGTAGGATCTCTGTAGTGAGTATTGTGGAGGTGTGTGATCTCTGTAGTGTATTGTGGAGGTGTGTGATCTCTGTAGTGAGTATTGTGGAGGTGTGTGATCTCTGTAGTGAGTATTGTGGAGGTGTGTGATCTCTGTAGTGAGTATTGTGGAGGTGTAGGATCTCTGTAGTGTATTGTGGAGGTGTAGGATCTCTGTAGTGAGTATTGTGGAGGTGTAGGATCTCTGTAGTGAGTATTGTGGAGGTGTAGGATCTCTGTAGTGAGTATTGTGGTGTAGGGTCTCTGTAGTGAGTATTGTGGAGGTGTGTGATCTCTGTAGTGAGTATTGTGGAGGTGTGTGATCTCTGTAGTGAGTATTGTGGAGGTGTGTGATCTCTGTAGTGAGTATTGTGGAGGTGTGTGATCTCTGTAGTGAGTATTGTGGAGGTGTAGGATCTCTGTAGTGAGTATTGTGGAGGTGTAGGATCTCTGTAGTGAGTATTGTGGAGGTGTGTGATCTCTGTAGTGGTATTGTGGAGGTGTAGGATCTCTGTAGTGAGTATTGTGGAGGTGTTTGATCTCTGTAGTGTATTGTGGAGGTGTAGGATCTCTGTAGTGAGTATTGTGGAGGTGTAGGATCTCTGTAGTGAGTATTGTGGAGGTGTAGGATCTCTGTAGTGAGTATTGTGGAGGTGTGTGATCTCTGTAGTGAGTATTGTGGAGGTGTAGGATCTCTGTAGTGAGTATTGTGGAGGTGTAGGATCTCTGTAGTGAGTATTGTGGAGGTGTAGGATCTCTGTAGTGAGTATTGTGGAGGTGTGATCTCTGTAGTGAGTATTGTGGAGGTGTAGGATCTCTGTAGTGAGTATTGTGGAGGTGTAGGATCTCTGTAGTGAGTATTGTGGAGGTGTAGGATCTCTGTAGTGAGTATTGTGGAGGTGTGTGATCTCTGTAGTGAGTATTGTGGAGGTGTGTGATCTCTGTAGTGAGTATTGTGGAGGTGTGTGATCTCTGTAGTGAGTATTGTGGAGGTGTGTGATCTCTGTAGTGAGTATTGTGGAGGTGTGTGATCTCTGTAGTGAGTATTGTGGAGGTGTAGGATCTCTGTAGTGAGTATTGTGGAGGTGTGTGATCTCTGTAGTGAGTATTGTGGAGGTGTAGGATCTCTGTAGTGAGTATTGTGGAGGTGTGTGATCTCTGTAGTGAGTATTGTGGAGGTGTGTGATCTCTGTAGTGAGTATTGTGGAGGTGTGTGATCTCTGTAGTGAGTATTGTGGAGGTGTAGGATCTCTGTAGTGAGTATTGTGGAGGTGTAGGATCTCTGTAGTGAGTATTGTGGAGGTGTGTGATCTCTGTAGTGAGTATTGTGGAGGTGTAGGATCTCTGTAGTGAGTATTGTGGAGGTGTAGGATCTCTGTAGTGAGTATTGTGGAGGTGTAGGATCTCTGTAGTGAGTATTGTGGAGGTGTAGGATCTCTGTAGTGAGTATTGTGGAGGTGTAGGATCTCTGTAGTGAGTATTGTGGAGGTGTAGGATCTCTGTAGTGAGTATTGTGGAGGTGTAGGATCTCTGTAGTGAGTATTGTGGAGGTGTAGGATCTCTGTAGTGAGTATTGTGGAGGTGTGTGATCTCTGTAGTGAGTATTGTGGAGGTGTGTGATCTCTGTAGTGAGTATTGTGGAGGTGTGTGATCTCTGTAGTGAGTATTGTGGAGGTGTGTGATCTCTGTAGTGAGTATTGTGGAGGTGTGTGATCTCTGTAGTGTATTGTGGAGGTGTGTGATCTCTGTAGTGAGTATTGTGGAGGTGTGTGATCTCTGTAGTGAGTATTGTGGAGGTGTAGGATCTCTGTAGTGTATTGTGGAGGTGTAGGATCTCTGTAGTGAGTATTGTGGAGGTGTAAGATCTCTGTAGTGAGTATTGTGGAGGTGTGTGATCTCTGTAGTGAGTATTGTGGAGGTGTAGGATCTCTGTAGTGAGTATTGTGGAGGTGTAGGATCTCTGTAGTGTATTGTGGAGGTGTAGGATCTCTGTAGTGAGTATTGTGGAGGTGTAAGATCTCTGTAGTGAGTATTGTGGAGGTGTAGGATCTCTGTAGTGAGTATTGTGGAGGTGTAGGATCTCTGTAGTGAGTATTGTGTAGGGTCTCTAGTGAGTATTGTGGAGGTGTGTGATCTCTGTAGTGAGTATTGTGGAGGTGTGTGATCTCTGTAGTGAGTATTGTGGAGGTGTGTGATCTCTGTAGTGAGTATTGTGGAGGTGTGTGATCTCTGTAGTGAGTATTGTGGAGGTGTGGGATCTCTGTAGTGAGTATTGTGGAGGTGTAGGATCTCTGTAGTGAGTACTGTGTAGGTGTAGGGTCTCTGTAGTGAGTATTGTGGAGGTGTGTGATCTCTGTAGTGAGTATTGTGGAGGTGTGTGATCTCTGTAGTGAGTATTGTGGAGGTGTGTGATCTCTGTAGTGAGTATTGTGGAGGTGTAGGATCTCTGTAGTGAGTATTGTGGAGGTGTAGGATCTCTGTAGTGAGTATTGTGGAGGTGTAGGATCTCTGTAGTGAGTATTGTGGAGGTGTAGGATCTCTGTAGTGAGTATTGTGGAGGTGTAGGATCTCTGTAGTGAGTATTGTGGAGGTGTAGGATCTCTGTAGTGAGTATTGTGGAGGTGTAGGATCTCTGTAGTGAGTACTGTGGAGGTGTAGGATCTCTGTAGTGAGTATTGTGGAGGTGTGTGATCTCTGTAGTGAGTATTGTGGAGGTGTAGGATCTCTGTAGTGAGTACTGTGTAGGTGTAGGATCTCTGTAGTGAGTATTGTGGAGGTGTAGGATCTCTGTAGTGAGTATTGTGGAGGTGTGTGATCTCTGTAGTGAGTATTGTGGAGGTGTGTGATCTCTGTAGTGAGTATTGTGGAGGTGTGTGATCTCTGTAGTGAGTATTGTGGAGGTGTGTGATCTCTGTAGTGAGTATTGTGGAGGTGTGTGATCTCTGTAGTGAGTATTGTGGAGGTGTAGGATCTCTGTAGTGAGTATTGTGGAGGTGTGTGATCTCTGTAGTGTATTGTGGAGGTGTAGGATCTCTGTAGTGAGTATTGTGGAGGTGTGTGATCTCTGTAGTGTATTGTGGAGGTGTGTGATCTCTGTAGTGAGTATTGTGGAGGTGTGTGATCTCTGTAGTGAGTATTGTGGAGGTGTGTGATCTCTGTAGTGAGTATTGTGGAGGTGTAGGATCTCTGTAGTGTATTGTGGAGGTGTAGGATCTCTGTAGTGAGTATTGTGGAGGTGTAGGATCTCTGTAGTGAGTATTGTGGAGGTGTAGGATCTCTGTAGTGAGTATTGTGTAGGGTCTCTAGTGAGTATTGTGGAGGTGTGTGATCTCTGTAGTGAGTATTGTGGAGGTGTGTGATCTCTGTAGTGAGTATTGTGGAGGTGTGTGATCTCTGTAGTGAGTATTGTGGAGGTGTGTGATCTCTGTAGTGAGTATTGTGGAGGTGTAGGATCTCTGTAGTGAGTATTGTGGAGGTGTAGGATCTCTGTAGTGAGTATTGTGGAGGTGTGTGATCTCTGTAGTGTATTGTGGAGGTGTAGGATCTCTGTAGTGAGTATTGTGGAGGTGTTTGATCTCTGTAGTGTATTGTGGAGGTGTAGGATCTCTGTAGTGAGTATTGTGGAGGTGTAGGATCTCTGTAGTGAGTATTGTGGAGGTGTAGGATCTCTGTAGTGAGTATTGTGGAGGTGTGTGATCTCTGTAGTGTATTGTGGAGGTGTAGGATCTCTGTAGTGAGTATTGTGGAGGTGTAGGATCTCTGTAGTGAGTATTGTGGAGGTGTAGGATCTCTGTAGTGAGTATTGTGGAGGTGTGATCTCTGTAGTGAGTATTGTGGAGGTGTAGGATCTCTGTAGTGAGTATTGTGGAGGTGTAGGATCTCTGTAGTGAGTATTGTGGAGGTGTAGGATCTCTGTAGTGAGTATTGTGGAGGTGTGTGATCTCTGTAGTGAGTATTGTGGAGGTGTGTGATCTCTGTAGTGAGTATTGTGGAGGTGTGTGATCTCTGTAGTGAGTATTGTGGAGGTGTGTGATCTCTGTAGTGAGTATTGTGGAGGTGTAGGATCTCTGTAGTGAGTATTGTGGAGGTGTGTGATCTCTGTAGTGAGTATTGTGGAGGTGTAGGATCTCTGTAGTGAGTATTGTGGAGGTGTGTGATCTCTGTAGTGAGTATTGTGGAGGTGTGTGATCTCTGTAGTGTATTGTGGAGGTGTGTGATCTCTGTAGTGAGTATTGTGGAGGTGTAGGATCTCTGTAGTGAGTACTGTGTAGGTGTAGGATCTCTGTAGTGAGTATTGTGGAGGTGTGTGATCTCTGTAGTGAGTATTGTGGAGGTGTAGGATCTCTGTAGTGAGTATTGTGGAGGTGTGTGATCTCTGTAGTGAGTATTGTGGAGGTGTGTGATCTCTGTAGTGAGTATTGTGGAGGTGTGTGATCTCTGTAGTGAGTATTGTGGAGGTGTGTGATCTCTGTAGTGAGTATTGTGGAGGTGTGTGATCTCTGTAGTGAGTATTGTGGAGGTGTAGGATCTCTGTAGTGAGTATTGTGGAGGTGTGTGATCTCTGTAGTGTATTGTGGAGGTGTAGGATCTCTGTAGTGAGTATTGTGGAGGTGTGTGATCTCTGTAGTGTATTGTGGAGGTGTGTGATCTCTGTAGTGAGTATTGTGGAGGTGTGTGATCTCTGTAGTGAGTATTGTGGAGGTGTGTGATCTCTGTAGTGAGTATTGTGGAGGTGTAGGATCTCTGTAGTGTATTGTGGAGGTGTAGGATCTCTGTAGTGAGTATTGTGGAGGTGTAGGATCTCTGTAGTGAGTATTGTGTAGGGTCTCTAGTGAGTATTGTGGAGGTGTGTGATCTCTGTAGTGAGTATTGTGGAGGTGTGTGATCTCTGTAGTGTATTGTGGAGGTGTAGGATCTCTGTAGTGAGTATTGTGGAGGTGTGTGATCTCTGTAGTGTATTGTGGAGGTGTGTGATCTCTGTAGTGAGTATTGTGGAGGTGTGTGATCTCTGTAGTGAGTATTGTGGAGGTGTAGGATCTCTGTAGTGTATTGTGGAGGTGTAGGATCTCTGTAGTGAGTATTGTGGAGGTGTAGGATCTCTGTAGTGAGTATTGTGTAGGGTCTCTAGTGAGTATTGTGGAGGTGTGTGATCTCTGTAGTGAGTATTGTGGAGGTGTGTGATCTCTGTAGTGAGTATTGTGGAGGTGTGTGATCTCTGTAGTGAGTATTGTGGAGGTGTAGGATCTCTGTAGTGAGTATTGTGGAGGTGTGTGATCTCTGTAGTGAGTATTGTGGAGGTGTGTGATCTCTGTAGTGTATTGTGGAGGTGTGTGATCTCTGTAGTGAGTATTGAGGTGTGTGATCTCTGTAGTGAGTATTGTGGAGGTGTAGGATCTCTGTAGTGAGTATTGTGGAGGTGTAGGATCTCTGTAGTGAGTATTGTGGAGGTGTAGGATCTCTGTAGTGAGTATTGTGGAGGTGTGGGATCTATGTAGTGAGTATTGTGGAGGTGTGGGATCTCTGTAGTGAGTATTGTGGAGGTGTAGGATCTCTGTAGTGAGTATTGTGGAGGTGTGTGATCTCTGTAGTGAGTATTGTGGAGGTGTGTGATCTCTGTAGTGAGTATTGTGGAGGTGTAGGATCTCTGTAGTGAGTATTGTGGAGGTGTAGGATCTCTGTAGTGAGTATTGTGGAGGTGTGTGATCTCTGTAGTGAGTATTGTGGAGGTGTAGGATCTCTGTAGTGAGTATTGTGGAGGTTTGTGATCTCTGTAGTGTATTGTGGAGGTGTAGGATCTCTGTAGTGAGTATTGTGGAGGTGTAGGATCTCTGTAGTGAGTAGTGTGGAGGTGTAGGATCTCTGTAGTGAGTATTGTGGAGGTGTGTGATCTCTGTAGTGTATTGTGGAGGTGTAGGATCTCTGTAGTGAGTATTGTGGAGGTGTAGGATCTCTGTAGTGAGTATTGTGGAGGTGTGTGATCTCTGTAGTGAGTATTGTGGAGGTGTAGGATCTCTGTAGTGAGTATTGTGGAGGTGTAGGATCTCTGTAGTGAGTATTGTGGAGGTGTGTGATCTCTGTAGTGAGTATTGTGGAGGTGTGTGATCTCTGTAGTGAGTATTGTGGAGGTGTGTGATCTCTGTAGTGAGTATTGTGGAGGTGTGTGATCTCTGTAGTGAGTATTGTGGAGGTGTGTGATCTCTGTAGTGAGTATTGTGGAGGTGTAGGATCTCTGTAGTGAGTATTGTGGAGGTGTGTGATCTCTGTAGTGAGTATTGTGGAGGTGTAGGATCTCTGTAGTGAGTATTGTGGAGGTGTGTGATCTCTGTAGTGAGTATTGTGGAGGTGTAGGATCTCTGTAGTGAGTATTGTGGAGGTGTAGGATCTCTGTAGTGAGTATTGTGGAGGTGTAGAATCTCTGTAGTGAGTATTGTGGAGGTGTAGGATCTCTGTAGTGAGTATTGTGGAGGTGTAGGATCTCTGTAGTGAGTATTGTGGAGGTGTAGGATCTCTGTAGTGAGTATTGTGGAGGTGTAGGATCTCTGTAGTGAGTATTGTGGAGGTGTAGGATCTCTGTAGTGAGTATTGTGGAGGTGTAGGATCTCTGTAGTGAGTATTGTGGAGGTGTAGGATCTCTGTAGTGAGTATTGTGGAGGTGTAGGATCTCTGTAGTGAGTATTGTGGAGGTGTAGGATCTCTGTAGTGAGTATTGTGGAGGTGTAGGATCTCTGTAGTGAGTATTGTGGAGGTGTAGGATCTCTGTAGTGAGTATTGTGGAGGTGTGTGATCTCTGTAGTGAGTATTGTGGAGGTGTGTGATCTCTGTAGTGAGTATTGTGGAGGTGTGTGATCTCTGTAGTGAGTATTGTGGAGGTGTGTAGGATCTCTGTAGTGAGTATTGTGGAGGTGTGTGATCTCTGTAGTGAGTATTGTGGAGGTGTGTGATCTCTGTAGTGAGTATTGTGGAGGTGTGTGATCTCTGTAGTGAGTATTGTGGAGGTGTGTGATCTCTGTAGTGAGTATTGAGGTGTGTGATCTCTGTAGTGAGTATTGTGGAGGTGTAGGATCTCTGTAGTGAGTATTGTGGAGGTGTAGGATCTCTGTAGTGAGTATTGTGGAGGTGTAGGATCTCTGTAGTGAGTATTGTGGAGGTGTAGGATCTCTGTAGTGAGTATTGTGGAGGTGTGGGATCTATGTAGTGAGTATTGTGGAGGTGTGGGATCTCTGTAGTGAGTATTGTGGAGGTGTAGGATCTCTGTAGTGAGTATTGTGGAGGTGTGCGATCTCTGTAGTGAGTATTGTGGAGGTGTAGGATCTCTGTAGTGAGTATTGTGGAGGTGTAGGATCTCTGTAGTGAGTATTATGTAGGTGTAGGGTCTCTGTAGTGAGTATTGTGGAGGTGTGATCTCTGTAGTGAGTATTGTGGAGGTGTGTGATCTCTGTAGTGAGTATTGTGGAGGTGTGTGATCTTTGTAGTAAGTATTGTGGAGGTGTAGGATCTCTGTAGTGAGTACTGTGTAGGTGTAGGGTCTCTGTAGTGAGTATTGTGGAGGTGTGATCTCTGTAGTGAGTATTGTGGAGGTGTGTGATCTCTGTAGTGAGTATTGTGGAGGTGTGTGATCTGTGTAGTGAGTATTGTGGAGGTGTAGGATCTATGTAGTGAGTATTGTGTAGGGTCTCTGTAGTGAGTATTGTGGAGGTGTGTGATCTCTGTAGTGAGTATTGTGGAGGTGTGTGATCTCTGTAGTGAGTATTGTGGAGGTGTGTGATCTACGTAGTGAGTATTGTGGAGGTGTGGGATCTCTGTAGTGAGTATTGTGTAGGATCTCTGTAGTGAGTATTGTGGAGGTGTGTGATCTCTGTAGTGAGTATTGTGGAGGTGTGTGATCTCTGTAGTGAGTATTGTGTAGGTGTAGGGTCTCTGTAGTTGAGTATTGTGGAGGTGTGTGATCTCTGTAGTGAGTATTGTGGAGGTGTAGGGTCTCTGTAGTGAGTATTGTGGAGGTGTGATCTCTGCAGTGAGTATTGTGGAGGTGTAGGGTCTCTGTAGTGAGTATTGTGGAGGTGTGTGATCTCTGTAGTGAGTATTGTGGAGGTGTGTGATCTCTGTAGTGAGTATTGTGGAGGTGTGTGATCTCTGTAGTGAGTATTGTGGAGGTGTGTGATCTTTGTAGTGAGTATTGTGGAGGTGTGTGATCTCTGTAGTGAGTATTGTGGAGGTGTGATCTCTGTAGTAAGTATTGTGGAGGTGTGTGATCTCTGTAGTGAGTATTGTGGAGGTGTGTGATCTCTGTAGTGAGTATTGTGGAGGTGTGTGATCTCTGTAGTGAGTATTGTGGAGGTGTGTGATCTCTGTAGTGAGTATTGTGGAGGTGTGATCTCTGTAGTGAGTATTGTGGAGGTGTGTGATCTCTGTAGTGAGTATTGTGGAGGTGTGATCTCTGTAGTGAGTATTGTGGAGGTGTGGGATCTTTGTAGTGTGTATTACACACACACACACACACACACACACACACACACACATACACACACACACAGTGGATGGACCCAGAGTTCTCCCAGCAGTGGTCTGATCCCACGGCTGCTCACCTCTGACCTCTGCCAGAATGCCTCCCTCCTGCTGATCTTCATCTCGGCCGCCGGGTTGGTCTTCATGTAGTTTGTACCCTGAATACAGCATTTGATCAAAAACTACTCCATATATTACCCAGAGATACCAGCATTACCACCAGTATGACAAGGTACATGCAAAGTGCCTTTAGTTTGATCCGTTCAACCAAACCAGGACTTACCACCACGTCACGAGATCCAGGGATCCGGGGTTTTTGGAAGACCCTGGCAGGTGGTGGTACCCGACTCAAAGCCTGTGCTACCCGCTCCTGGGTGACATCTTCAACCTTCTGAGCACCCAGTAGAACATTTGCTTCCTAAATGAGCAGAAAGAAGGAATAATGGGGTCAATCAGGAGCGTAGGACCACCTCACAATCAGGGCAAGAATTACAAGGAAGCAATCGAGGAGAACACCGGTCAGTCACCATAATGGGTCACTCCCCCAGAACCCACCACATAGCGAAGGTCCTCACCTTGAAGAATCTGCGAATGGAGGGAAGATGCTGAATGGTGACTTCTTTCCGAGAGGCGTCCACATTCTCCCCGACCTGACAGGCATAGAAAGCTTAGATATGCATAGGGGTGCAGACCCCAAAATCATCGCTCCCTCAATGTGCCATCCTGCTAATTCTATCCACAGGACCACCATCCTCATTCTAACTTCCAGACATGGTGGTCGCGTCTTGGGCTTCTCATGATCCAGGCTATAGCCCCACATGATGTATAGATGTATAATGATATTGGGGTGCATGCAGTCGGGGGGATTAGTGTTAGGTGCACACTAGAAGAACAAAAGCCTCAAGTTGTGGTTGTTCAAAGTTGGGGGTCACTATCTGTGGTCAGTAGTCTATATTCTGGAGCACACATGTAAGGGTACATACCCAGTGTATGAGGATGACCCTCTGCACCCCACTATTGGGGTCATGGACTCGGCACAGTCCATACTGGATGAGGTTCTTACTGAGTTTTCTGGTCAGTTCCTCCAGTCCTCCCACTGCAAAAAAAACAAAAAAACAAAACACACACGTTACTGGGCGAGATGCAAACACATTCCTATTAAAGTCGGGAGAAGACCACCACTCTAATACACACTACAAAGGTCCTACACCTCCATAATACACAGATCTCCATAATACACACTACATACATCTCCATAATACACGCTACAAAAGGTCCTACACCTCCATAATACACAGATCTCCATAATACACACTACATACATATCCATAATACACGCTACAAAAGGTCCTACACCTCCATAATACACAGATCTCCATAATACACACTACATACATCTCCATAATACACACTACAAAGGTCCTACACCTCCATAATACACAGATCTCCATAATACACACTACATACATCTCCATAATACACGCTACAAAAGGTCCTACACCTCCATAATACACAGATCTCCATAATACACACTACATACATCTCCATAATACACGCTACAAAAGGTCCTACACCTCCATAATACACAGATCTCCATAATACACACTACATACATCTCCATAATACACGCTACAAAAGGTCCTACACCTCCATAATACACAGATCTCCATAATACACACTACATACATATCCATAATACACGCTACAAAAGGTCCTACACCTCCATAATACACAGATCTCCATAATACACACTACATACATCTCCATAATACACACTACAAAGGTCCTACACCTCCATAATACACAGATCTCCATAATACACACTACATACATCTCCATAATACACGCTACAAAAGGTCCTACACCTCCATAATACACAGATCTCCATAATACACACTACATACATCTCCATAATACACGCTACAAAAGGTCCTACACCTCCATAATACACAGATCTCCATAATACACACTACATACATCTCCATAATACACGCTACAAAAGGTCCTACACCTCCATAATACACAGATCTCCATAATACACACTACATACATCTCCATAATACACGCTACAAAAGGTCCTACACCTCCATAATACACAGATCTCCATAATACATACTACATACATCTCCATAATACACGCTACAAAAGGTCCTACACCTCCATAATACACAGATCTCCATAATACACACTACATACATCTCCATAATACACGCTACAAAAGGTCCTACACCTCCATAATACACAGATCTCCATAATACATACTACATACATCTCCATAATACACGCTACAAAAGGTCCTACACCTCCATAATACACAGATCTCCATAATACACACTACATACATCTCCATAATACACGCTACAAAAGGTCCTACACCTCCATAATACACAGATCTCCATAATACATACTACATACATCTCCATAATACACGCTACAAAAGGTCCTACACCTCCATAATACACAGATCTCCATAATACACACTACATACATCTCCATAATACACACTACAAAGGTCCTACACCTCCATAATACACAGATCTCCATAATACACACTACATACATCTCCATAATACACGCTACAAAAAGGTCCTACACCTCCATAATACACAGATCTCCATAATACACACTACATACATTATTATTATTATTATTATTATTTATTATTATAGCGCCATTTATTCCATGGCGCTTTACAAGTGAAAGGGTATACGTACAACAATCATTAAGAGTACATAACAGACTGGTACAGGAGGAGAGAGGACCCTGCCCGCGAGGGCTCACAGTCTACAGGGAGTGGGTGATGGTACGATAGGTGAGGACAGAGCTGGTTGCGCAGTGGTCTACTGGACTGAGGGCTATTGTAGGTTGTAGGCTTGTTGGAAGAGGTGGGTCTTGAGGTTCCTCTTGAAGCTTTCCACGGTAGGGGAGAGTCTGATGTGCTGAGGTAGAGCGTTCCATCTCCATAATACACACTACAAAGGTCCTACACCTCCATAATACACAGATCTCCATAATACACACTACATACATCTCCATAATACACGCTACAAAAGGTCCTACACCTCCATAATACACAGATCTCCATAATACACACTACATACATCTCCATAATACACGCTACAAAAAGGTCCTACACCTCCATAATACACAGATCTCCATAATACACACTACATACATCTCCATAATACACGCTACAAAAGGTCCTACACCTCCATAATACACAGATCTCCATAATACATACTACATACAGATCCATAATACACTACAAAAGGTCCTACACCTCCATAATACACAGATCACCATAATACACACTACATACATATCCATAATACACTACAAAGGTCCTACACCTCCATAATACACAGATCTCCATAATACACACTACATACATCTCCATAATACACGCTACAAAAAAGTCCTACACCTCCATAATACACAGATCTCCATAATACATACTACATACATCTCCATAATACACTACAAAAGGTCCTACACCTCCATAATACACAGATCTCCATTTATACACACTACATACATATCCATAATACACTACAAAGGTCCTACACCTCCATAATACACAAATCTCCATAATACATACTACAAAAATCATACACCTCCATAATATACACTATAAAGATCACATACCTCTAGAATACACACATCACACATGCGTGCACCCCTGGTTATAATACACACATCACACATGCGTGCACCCCTGGTTATAATACACACATCACACATGCGTGCACCCCTGGTCATAATACACACATCACACATGCGTGCACCCCTGGTCATAATACACACATCACACATGCGTGCACCCCTGGTCATAATACACACATCACACATGCGTGCACCCCTGGTCATAATACACACATCACACATGCGTGCACCCCTGGTCATAATACACACATCACACATGCGTGCACCCCTGGTTATAATACACACATCACACATGCGTGCACCCCTGGTCATAATACACACATCACACATGCGTGCACCCCTGGTTATAATACACACATCACACATGCGTGCACCCCTGGTTATAATACACACATCACACATGCGTGCACCCCTGGTCATAATACACACATCACACATGCGTGCACCCCTGGTCATAATACACACATCACACATGCGTGCACCCCTGGTCATAATACACACATCACACATGCGTGCACCCCTGGTCATAATACACACATCACACATGCGTGCACCCCTGGTTATAATACACACATCACACATGCGTGCACCCCTGGTTATAATACACACATCACACATGCGTGCACCCCTGGTTATAATACACACATCACACATGCGTGCACCCCTGGTCTTGGTGTTCACAGATGTTCTAGTCTACAGCCGGTGTTCGTGTACTCCTCAGTTTGACCACCAGGGGTCAGTCCTCCACTAGGATGCAATAGCGGTGAGTCCTGCGCGTGCAGGATGTGGTGCGATGGGTCCATGTGTAACACATAATAGACTGAGGTTTTTTCAGGGGTCCTCCGCTCCCCTCTATCACTAATTAGTGCCTTCCTTCTTGCCTGGATATATTCTGCTCCATGTGTAGGGAATATTAGCAGATCCGGTACAATTACGGTACAATTAATGGTTCATGCCCGGCAGCTCCTTAGGGAATGACGGGGATTTGGCGGCTGATCCTGATGTAGAACACGGCTGTGGTACTTAGCGCTCTGGCGCTTCGTTACTGTAAACTATTGTGTCATTATGGGGCCATTATAAATCCATCAGTTACAGTCGATTCTGGAGGCGATCCCACCTGCTGCCGCGTCTACACACATCAGCCTCGCTTCTCTACTGCCATTGGGTCCAGAAGGAGCTCCCCAAGATCCATCAATTCTCAGGTGATGCCACTGTTGCCGTCGATCCGTGAACTTGACCTACAGAGAAGCTCCTGTGCCTCAGTACGGGCGGCCGACAACCTCATTAGTGTGGCTGACTGTTACAGTCCTTCAGGTGGTACCGGATCAGTGACCATGGAGAATCAGAATCCTCAATCCACACGACAGCGCTCCTCCAAGGAAAGAAGATCCATCTTGTGCTCCCGTGAGAACGCTGGGGTGGGGGTCTTTCCCCAGACTTGTGTGTGAACTTCTTGGTATTTTATGGTTTTAGGATCATCCATTCTTCTCAATGTTGTGATGTCTCATCTAATAAAGGTGCTTAGCAAGATTTTCTTGATTGTCATGTTGAAAAGATAGAAGTGGGGGACACGTGTGCCACGCATGGGTGAACCCCTGTGACGGAGCTTTAGACCGTTCATTGCTAAATCCATCCCACCCAAAGAATATTCGTAAAAGTTGAAAACGTTTTCTGTCGTCCATTGTGTACAGCACCTTCGTATCTACTGGGGACGTTTAGGTCAAGAGGGTGAAAGGAGGAGGTAACGATATTTTGAGCCTCTCAGTCTCAAGCATTTAAAGTTTGCTTCCGCCTCTCCCCTTGCCCTGCTTCTCTCCCCACCTCTTGCCCTGCATTCCCCTCCTCCCAAGTTCTCTGGGTACCCTGCGCCACCACCCCTCCAATTACCCTCCGCCACGCGTTCCCGCCGCTCCTCTTTGCACTGCTGTGTGTTCCCTCCCATCTCTTCCCAGTGTTACCTCCCTGCTCCATGCCCAGTGTCCCTTGCTTGCCCCACGACACCTCGCAGTCTTGCACTCTGCTGCACATAACCTCTCCGCCATATGTTTCCTCACTTGCCCCACCGCGTTACCTTCTCGTGCTTACTCCAATTTCCTCTCCATCCCTTTAGCCCACCGTGCATTACCTTCCTTGCACTTTCCCTCCCTTTGCCCCGCTTTCCCTCCCGCCTCTTGCCCCACTGTGCTTCCCTCCCCGCCCCTTGCTGCACATTATTTCCCTTCCTGTGCATTCCCTCTTGATCAATTCCGCATTCCCGAAAACTTTTTGGATGTTTCTGGTCTGTGGCCTCCCCTCTTGTCCTGCACATTCCTGGGGACATTTTTAGACAATCCTCGTATGAGGCTTCATCGCTTATGTCCTGTACATTACCAAGGACTTTTTTTGGTTGCTCCTCATCTGAGGCCTCATCTTGTGTCCTGCACATTATCTGAGACTTATTTTTTTGGCTACTCCTTGACTAAGGCCTCATCACTAGTGTCTTGTACGTTCCCAGGGGCTATTTCAGTTTCTCCTCATCTAAGGCCTCACCTGGTGTTTTGAAGAGACTTTTTAGGATGCGCCTCATCTGAGGCCTCACCTGGTGTTTTGGACATTAGCGGAGACTTTTTAGGATGCTCCTCATCTGAGGCCTCACCTGGTGTTTTGGACATTAGCGGAGACTTTTTAGGATGCGCCTCATCTGAGGCCTCACCTGGTGTTTTGGACATTAGCGGAGACTTTTTAGGATGTTCCTCATCTGAGGCCTCACCTGGTGTTTTGCACATTAGCGGAGACTTTTTAGGATGCTCCTCATTTGAGGCCTCACCTGGTGTTTTGGACATTAGCGGAGACTTTTTTTTTAGATATTACTTGTCTAAGGCCTCATCTATTGTGTCTTGTACGTTCACGAGGGCTAGTTCGGTTTCTCCTCATCTAAGGCCTCACCTGGTGTTCTGCATATTATCAGAGACTTTTTAGGATGCTCCTCATCTGAGGCCTCATCTTGTGTCCTGCACATTATCAGACACTTTTTGGATACTCGTTGTCTAAGGCCTCACCTAGTGTCCTGCACGTTCCCAGGGGCTATTTCTGTTTCTCCTCATCCGATGCGTTACCTGATGTCCTGCACGTTTCCAGGGACTTTTTTGGATGCTCCTCATCTGAGCTCTCCCTTCTCGTGTCCTTCACATTCTCAGGGACAGACATGTATATATCTCCAATAAATCAGAATGAAGAGAAGGAAGCACAAATCTTGGGGAAGTGTAAAATAGGAGGAAAACAATGTTTACAGGACACTGCGGCCATTAGCACAAGTCACCCGGGGAATGTGAGGAGGGGGTGCTGGTGTTTATATAGCAGGCGTGGGGGGTATGGCTGGTGAACTGTCCCAGCTGTGAGTGAGGATGAGGGCATGATCCTTCCTCCCTGTAGATTCCCAGGACAGGAGGCTGCAGGACTGTATTATAACGGGAAGGACTACTTAATCCCGGAAGACAACATCCGACATCCCATATTATTTCATACGTGAGAAAATCCCGAACAGTTTCCGGGGATTGGATGGATGGAAACTACCATCCACAGATTGTTATGACCACACATGAAAGATGGGATGAATCGTAGAGGTCGGGGCTTGGATTCTCAGGAGATAAGAACCAGCATCCTCTTGGTTCACATATATGCCGATGTAAATGGAGACAGAGGTCTGTGGGTAGATAGCGTCTACAAGAGTAGCGGAAGGAGTATCTACACTTGGAATTGTCATCTTCCCACAGACATTTTCTTATTTGGAGCAGTGTGGGAACCTCAGATAGTATCTGCACATTCCCACAGTGAATGATGATGGCCATCATGCACGGAGCAAGAGATCCTGAGTGCAGGACGGGGATGTTTGCTGCGTGACATGGTCATAGACTTGTGGAGACTCAGTAAATCATTGGCCGTGTCTCAAGCTTTACCACTCACACAAGTAACCATGGCTGCTTTTACTAATCATTAGAATCGTACAAGAAAGTCGCCATCAATCATTGAAGACACCACCAGAGGTCCAGCTGCAGCTACATGGACCAGTTCCTCACATAGGCTATTCATAGCTGAAGGTTCCAGGTGTCCGACTTGGTGTCCATATTCTGCATGTGGAGGTGCAGGCAGGTTATGTACCTTCTCCAGAACATGCACACAAGCCCCTTAATGTGAATCCATTTTTACTGACGTACCCCAAAATCAATATAGATCCCAGCCTGGGTGAGAAATTCACAACTAAGGGACACTAAAGAGGCCAATAAGGGAATCGCATCATCATACATAGAATGGTAGAGTTGGATGGGAACAGTCATCTGGTTCCCCAACTCCAGTCCTCAAGGCCCACCAACAGTGCATGTTTTCAGGATTTCCTTAGCATTGCACTGCTGTTGGAACCAGCACCTGGGCAGGTAATTACATTAACACCTGTGCAATACTAAGGAAATCCAAAAACCTGCACTGTTGGTGGGCCTCGAGGACTGGAGTTAGGGACCTCTCTAGTCCAACCCCCTGCTCAAAGCAGGATTCACTAAATCATCCCAGACAGATGTCCGTCCAACCTCTTTTTAAAGACTTCCATTGAAGGAGACCTCACCACCTCTCGTGGCCGCCAGTTCCACTCGTTGATCACCCTCACTGTCAAAAAGTTTTTTCTAATATCTAATCTGTGTCTCCACCCCATACATGAACGCAGCATTACCAGAGGAGCTCTCCACACCACAAACATCCAGTCCTCCAGTCTTGTTGTGCCATAGGAGCTCTCCACACCGCAGATATCCAGTCCTCCGGCATTGCTGTGACATAGGGGCTCCCCACACCGCAGATATCCAGTCCTCCGGCATTGCTGTGACATAGGGGCTCTCCACACCGCAGATGTCCATCCTCCGGCATTGCTGTGTTAGAGGAGCTCTCCACACCGTAGATGTCCATCCTCCGGCATTGCTGTGTTAGAGGAGCTCTCCATACCCAAAGATATCCGTTCCTCCAGCATTGTTGTGCCAGATGAGCCTTCCATATCTGCAGACGTCTATTCCTCCAGGATTGCTGTGCCCAATCCACCTGTGATCCATGAGGTGCCACCATTGCATTATTACATAGACTGAAAGAAGTTTCTCATGTTCTTCCTACCATACTGAACTCCCTGGAGCCCTCGGTGGTAAATATAAAACTAGAGCCAGGAAAACCCAGCAATCGGGCAATGGCTGTGATAAGTATGGAGGACACACACTAACTTCTATAACGCTCACCTCCGGAGTCCAGCAGCTTCAGGCTCCATTTCTTCTCATACGTGAAAACGGCCCTAAGGAGAAAAGCATAAACATGTGAAGAAGTCCAGTGACTCGGATCCATCACTAGTGCGAAATATGCCCCCGCATGTTACAGGGAGAGGAGGAGCGGCATCATGGCCTCGTACTGAGCCAGCATTTGTTTTCAGTTTTTAACTATGTGCCCCACGTTTAAGAGATTATCACCATCTTAGGGGCCTCCCCCCGACGGCCGGGCCTCCCCCCCGACGGCCGGGCCTCCCCCCCCGACGGCCGGGCCTCCCCCCCCGACGGCCGGGCCTCCCCCCCCGACGGCCGGGCCTCCCCCCCCCCCCGACGGCCGGGCCTCCCCCCCCCCGACGGCCGGGCCTCCCCCCCCCCCGACGGCCGGGCCTCCCCCCCCCGACGGCCGGGCCTCCCCCCGACGACCGGCCAATACTTCCCGACGACAACAGAGCTAAGCACCCTGATGGTGGACCTGGCAGTCACAGCTACATAACAGAAGACTGGGCAACGGCTCCATGATGACAGAGCAGGTCTCCTCAGCGACCTGCCAAGGGTGAGTGTATAACTCCTATCAGGAGGAGTCTGGTAAGATTCTATATTACCCCCCATATTGTCCTTTCTTTCCTGTAATTTGTAGCCCTTATTGTCTGGCATGACATTAACCCCTTGACTGCTGATTGGCTGCTAACTGAAGGCAGCAATACTTGGGGTGTAGCGGTTTTGATGGTTGCGGCCATCGCAGTGCGGTGATCTGCCCAATATATACTCTGATACCATGGAGATGAAGGTGATCACAGACCAGTAAACAGCCCATAATATACACAGTGTACCAGCCGACTGGCATGGATGGGGTTAAGCACTTTGCCTCCAGGATCCTCTCATCTCATCGTCACTTGAAGTTTTATTTCAAGACGCCAGAAGATGTGAATATTCCAGGAATGTCCTATTGTCCCGCAGCCAGAACCGGATATAGAAGCCTGCAGCACGCGAGACAACAGGGTCCCCACCGACCTGCCCCCCAACCCTTCCTGACTATTGTGTCTGCCTCAAACCAAAGTGTCCTGGAAAAAAGCCCCCCCAACCAACAACATAGGAGACCCCAACCACCCACCCCCTCCATACAGCACAGCCTGGAAGACCCCAACCACCCACCCCCTCCATACAGCACAGCCTGGAAGACCCAAACCACCCACCACCTCATACAGCACAGCCTGGAAGACCCCAACCACCCACCACCTCATACAGCACAGCCTGGGAGACCCCAACCACCCACCACCTCATACAGCACAGCCTGGACGACCCCAAACACCGACCACCTCATACAGCACAGCCTGGACGACCCCAACCACTGACCACCTCATACAGCACAGCCTGGGAGACCCCAACCACCCACCACCTCATACAGCACAGCCTGGGAGACCCCAACCACCCACCACCTCATACAGCACAGCCTGGGAGACCCCAACCACCCACCACCTCATACAGCACAGCCTGGGAGACCCCAACCACCTACCACCTCATACAGCACAGCCTGGACAGCCCCCAACCACTGACCACGTCATACAGCACAGCCTGGGAGACCCCAACCACCCACCACCTCATACAGCACAGCCTGGACGACCCCAAACACCGACCACCTCATACATC